>NW_028281114.1:120000-420000 GCF_059751285.1 Brachycentrus maculatus
AATGTCAAGAACACACAAACAGCGGCCTTATGCCAGACGATACTGCAATTTTACACCGAAGAGAGTGGAGCAGTGTGTGGAGGCCATTCGAAATGGTACAATCAGTCAAAGAAAGGCTGAAGAAATTTTCAAAATCCCCAGAAGGACGATTAACTATAAGCTCAAAGGTCAGCACACAAAACCTGTGGGAAAACCTCCGATATGTGACAAGTGCGAAGAGCAATCCTTCGTAAACTGCATAGTAGACATGAGTGAGTACGGTTTCCC
This sequence comes from Brachycentrus maculatus, assembly GCF_059751285.1. NCBI lineage: Eukaryota > Metazoa > Arthropoda > Insecta > Trichoptera > Brachycentridae > Brachycentrus > Brachycentrus maculatus. The sequence continues at coordinate 120,268 of NW_028281114.1, forward strand.
AGTGAGTGTTTTTAACATTCGCTACATTCTAATAGCCTATTTGGATAGATTTGGCAGAAGAGTACGAATATTAAAGAATAACGTACCAGGCTCTAAATGGATAAGTTCATTTTTGCAAAGACATAAAACCTTGACTGTTGCTAAAACTAGTCAGTTGCTTAATCGGTTGCCATTAAAAGCGTATGACGATGACGTGCACCAGAGTTTTCAACAGTTTTTGGAAGAAAACAGATTCAACCCAAAGAATTCAGTCTTAAAACGCAGGAAAACAATACCGATAGAACCAGGTTAGAGCATTGCTCACAATCCAAATGTCGAAATGAACGTTGACGAGACACAAATGCTACCTGAACCAACAACATCAATGATCCCACCTTCCACATCGAAACTTCCAGCATTTCTAGCATTAACTGATTATAGTTGACACGGAAGCTTTGAGGAAGAGGGAGAAGAACAAAAACGATGACTGAAACCAGTTATCGTATTTGTTCTTCCGTTTCATTAGGACCAGTAAAAAAGAAGGTGGGAAAATATGTCGTATTTCATTATGAAGGAGAAAATTTTCCGGGACAGATTTTGGAAATAAAGAAAGACAGAGCTGTTAAATCCATGCAGGGGAGTCTCAAAACGTGGAAGTGGCCGATGAAGGATGACTTTCTTCAATATTCTTGGAAGGATGTAGCGGGTTCCATAAAAGAACCGAAAATGCAATCCAAAAGAGGTTTCTTTACCGTCCCGGAACTTGACCATATTTAGACCTAATTTAATTTTGATTCCTATTACCTATATAGTACGATATGTTTTAATATCCACCTTTTATTTAATATAACTTTAAACCTTCAGTATTGAAAAAAAAAACATTTTTGTTAGATTTTTCAATATTTAAAAAAAAAATTCTATCAAGTGTCTTATTTTTCCATAATTATACAATATTATAATCTGCATTTAGTGAACTGTGAGCCAAAACCCTTCATAAGGTGCAACAAAACTTGTAGGATAGCCTTTACTTTGCATAAATTTGGATTCTAGTACGAAAAGTGTAGAGAAAATATCATGGTGCAAAGTTGTACTTTACCCCGGGATACTTTGCACCAAAATATAAATATAAAAAAAAAATACAGGCAAAATAGATAAAAATTTTAAAACGTATCAGACATGTTACAGGTATATGTGTTATTACATTGCAATAGTTGAAACCTCAGAAAAAGTAAAAAACCTGATCTGAATAGACAATTTTTTGAAAAAATGCAGTATTTTGGTGCAATGTAAACCCACTTTACGGTACTCAAAATGTTGTGAGAAGGTGTATTTTAATGCTAAATTAGGCTAGTCACGTTAAGAAAAATGTAGGTGTTAATATTATTTTCCATTATATATATATTTTTCAGCAAAATATAACGATAGATGTATTTCCGGGAAATTTCACAGAAAATTCGCAGCAATATCAGATTGTGAATCCACGTGTATCTTCTTAGTTCTTAATTAAATATAAATGTAGATCCAACAACTTCGCATCCGAAAGTTATAATTATTCAAATATTCGAGAAACGTAATTTTGCTTAAACGTTGATCAAGTTTCATTTTATTCGCTTTCAAGTAAAAAGGGATTTAAAAGATTCGAGTGTTTTATTTATTTAAAAATTATTGTAACCATATTTATTAATAATTAGACGTTAACATTATGAAACAATATTATGATTTAAATATAGAAATAAAACATTTGTTTTAGACCAATTTTTGAGTTTATTAACGTTAACACGACTGGTTTTGAAAACTACACATGTTTTTATCAAAAGGTGAAAATAAAAACAATTTGTATTTTATAACATTTTAAGTGTGTCCAAATACTTGTTCACAAATCTGGATTATCTCCAATGATGGGAGTTATTTTTCATATTAATTTTTGACATCTCAACATAGATGAAGAAGAATATAGAAGTCTAGTTATCAATCATGTGTAGAAATGGTGAATGTAAGACGTGTGTAAAATGATCACTTAAACTAGCCTATGACGGTCGTAAGCCCTGTAAATGCCTAGACTTCTTCATGTATGTTAAATGTCAATTATGATGTCAAAAAATAAAAATTGCATTTTCACTTGTTGATGAGAACATCCATAAGTCTCGAAAATAGAATAATTTTTAAACTCAAAATGTGTATAATTTTTTGATATCTCATCAAAGATGAAGAAGAATATGGAAGTCTGGGCATTTACGGGGCTGACGACCGTCATAGGCTGGTTTAAGTGATCACTTTACACACGTGTAACATTCACCAATTCTACACATTATTGACAACCACACTACTCAAATTATTGGAAGTTCTATATATATGAACCAATTTAGAAACCTTGTTCTTGAATCACTAGAACTTCACTACAGACATCTATTGGTGAGATGTAAAGAAGCTTTTTACTAAGCAGAAACTCTTATATTAGTATGTGAGGTCCGAATCCTGGATTATAATCACACACATGAGAAACGCCAGAAAATACCATTTTCATTTTTATTATTTAAGCTTATAATTTGACCAGATTTTGTGAACAAGTATTTGGACACACTCAAAATGTTGTCAAAATGTGTTTTACACCGTAAAATACACGAAAATTTTAGTAACATTAAATATATAGAGTAAATCCACTCACGAGTAGGTAAAGGCTATTAAACTTATAAAGTTAAAGACTTGCCATGAGGGCCATGATAAGCTGTGTTGCATTTCCGATTACATTTTCCAAATACACTTGATCTTAGTCATTCTCTCCTCATCCGTTCGCTCCAAAAATGAATAAATAACACAATTTAGCCTTCCTTTTTAAATCATATTACACGCTCCTCATTTTGGTAATGACAAAACGTTGTTTATTTTGTCGCAAACACAGTTGTAAGTAAATATAATTTCTGCTGGTGGAAATAAATCATACACAGCACTTTCTCTACAAATTTAGCGCCGGTATTTTCAAACCAACCTACTCTTACCCCCCTTACGACAGAGATTCCCAACCCTGTGGAAATACGGACTATCTACATATTCATGTATTAAATTAAAAAATTACAAAAATATATACCTTCTTCTTCTGTGCGTATCATATCAGGTCCCCTCTAGTCGACTATCACTTGAAAGCAATTCTTCTTGTATTCTCAATATTATTAATATTTAAAGCATTTACTTTGTGGTTAGCCATTTTTACTTTTGTATTTTTTTACAAAAATGTTAATAATATTAGTATATAACTACTCACCGAGATTTTTATGCCTACCAGTTTCGAGACGTACCCGTCTCTTCGTCAGGACAGTCACTACCACTGCATGCAAACAATACCACCCTTCACCACCATAGCACCATTTACACACTTAAAACTATACAAAATGTTTAACACATGCGATTTTTGGTCGACTCGAAGACCGACATGCACTAACGCATGTCTGTACTGAAAACCTTAGTGCATGTCGGTCTTCGAGTCGACCAAAAATCGCATGTGTTAAACATTTTGTGTAGTTTTAAGTGTGTAAATGGTGCTATGGTGGTGAAGGGTGGTATTGTTTGCATGCTGTAGTAGTGATTGTCCTGACGAAGAGACGGGTACGTCTTGAAACCGGTAGACATAAAAATCTCGGTGAGTGGTTTTATACTAATATTATAAACATTTTTGAAAAAAAAAATAAGTAAAAAGTATGTGTCTATGTGTCTGCGTGTGTTTCTCCATATATCGTGGTCATACAGGAGAAACTGACCAACTGCTTGTTTTTACAAAAACGTGATCATTTTGACTTTTTGATATATTACTAGCTTAATATTGCCCTTAAAAAATCCCAAAGGATTTTAAAACTTAGAAATATAATAATATTGACTTGTTAAAAATGACTAACTGCATTGATGTTTATTTTCTTGCCAAGCAAAAGTGACTTAAATGACCCTTCTGAACATTTTACGTTTTATTCTTTGACATCTCATCAAAGATGAAGAAAAATATGAAAGTCTGGGCATTTACGGGGCTGACGACTGTCATAGGCTGGTTTAAGTGATCACTTTACACACGTGTAACATTCACCAATTCTACCCATTATTGACAACCACACTACTCAAATTCTTTGAAGTTCTATATATATGAAGTAATTTAGAAACCTTGTTCTTGAATCACTAGAACTTCACTAGAGACATCTATTGGTGAGATGTTAAGAAGCTTTTTACTAAGCAGAAACTCTTAAATTAGTATATGAGGTCCAAATCCTGGATTTCAATCACACACATGAGAAAAGCCAGAAAATACCATTTTTATTTATATTATTTAAGCTTATAATTTGACCAGATAATTTATTTACAACATTTTGAGTGTGTCCAAATACTTGTTCACAAAATCTGGATTATCTCCAATTACTGGAGTTGTTTTCATATTATTTTTAGGAAGAATATGGAAGTCTGGGCATTTACGGGGCTGACGACCGTCATAGGCTGGTTTAAGTGATCACTTTACACACGTGTAACATTCACCAATTCTACCCGTTAAAGACAATCGCACTTCTTCATCTTTGATGAGATGTCAAGAAAATAATATGAAAATAACTCCTGTAATTGGAGATAATCCAGATTTTGTGAACAAGTATTTGGACACACTCAAAATGTTGTATTTTACGTTTTGTTAGTTGGTCACTTTCTCCTGTACGACTACGATATGCTTGTGTGTACTCATTTAACCAGACTAAACCACAACAACGCGTGTTCTGGTATAGATTCTTAATAATAAAAGTGTTTTTTTTATACGGATTTTGTGCTCGCGATCACAGTGTAGTTGGCGACCCCGTTTCTATTCACCCCACCCCCAAACTCGGTATGGAACTCAAATTTTATTCTATTTTCCATACGAGCGGTATAAAGTATTCATACTCCACTCTAGAAGCACGACACCTCCCAGTCTCCTTCATAAATATCTGCGGTGCGATTCGCCAAAATAGTCCGGATTTTAAAAATGAAAGTCATTTTTTTCAACCCTTTTCGCCACCCAGTATAAAAAATGCAGCGATTATTACGATAAATTAGTCATTTATTTTTAAAAAATTATTCGCCTCAGTCGTAAAGTGGTCAGTACGTCTGACTAACGCGTTTGAGGTCCCGGGTTTGAATTCCAGTTGGATTTAAAATAAATATAAATATTATTTCACCGTAATATTTATTTAATATTATCCTGGACTGGTAACTGAAGCACGTCATTATATGGTACATACAAATTGTATTTAAATACGTTCATAAATATGGAATGTTTATTATCGATTGTAATCCTGTTATTTTATATAGATGGCGCAGCCATTGTTCGTAAAAAAATCATTGAAAAAAAAGACATTTGTCATCTGTGAAAAGCTTGAAGAATTTGGAGATTTTGAGCAAACTTTTCATTTTTTAAATATAAATAAATACAAATACGCACGTATTCAAATACAATATTGTACCATTAATTTCAAAGTAATCGGTGAATAAGTTGAGGAGATATCAAATTTTGAACAAGCTAAAAATATATTTTTTTTTATAAATATTTTCGAATTTGATTTAACACATCGCTCACACGTCATAAATCAAAAATCGTCAATTTTCAGTTGTGCGTGTTTTTGGAATGCCTAGAAAATGTACTATATACCAGCGAAAGAGGCATATTTTTAACTTGATATTTACCCGCTACAGGACAAAAAGTGTTATTTTTGCCTTTTGAAGAAAAGGTATTGTTAAATTATTTTTCTCAATATACTATATATTGTAGAAAAAACCTTCAGGTTAAACCTAAAAAGATCTGTTGCACAGTAAAAAGTTCTATAAGTGGCTTGATATTTGTTTTGAATGCATTGTATTATATTTTTAAACTTTAAAAACGTTATTCTGAAAAATCAAGTTTTTTGATTTATGAAGTTCTTGAAAGGAGTGAGTGACATATGAAATATGATAAAATACGATATGATTATTGAAAATACTTACTAAAATAATAATGAAAAATTAACCTCTTCACTCAATAAGTGATGAAAAAACTATTGAATTGCCAAATCAGAATAAAATGGAAAGATGAATAACATAAGGAGATTTGAAACTTTAAACAAACTTACATTTACATTTTTTTATTAACATTTTCAAATTTAAACATATAGGTACAATTAAAATACGATACAAAACATAAGCGAAAATTACTAAATTACGAAATATATCCTCATCAATTAATTTATTATGATAAAACTATTGAATCGCACCTCCTAGTCAAGTGTCGGAGCCCAAAGTGTTACCATGTAAGGAATGAATTTTCCCCATTTTTAAAGTTTCTCAAAATTTTAGAATAAGGTTGTTGTACATACTTAAACCATTGTATGAGAATAAGAGAACACTATAAAAAGCACTATCTTTATTTAAAGTAGGTACTATCATATTTTTGATTTATCGTAAACGTAACAACATCTGTAATGGAGAAAAAAAACAAAATTTTAATCCAATTTTTTTATTAATGGCCGAAGCCAATTTGTACATTAAATATTACATGTATACTTTGAAATAAAATAATATATTTTCTCTTTTAAAGTTTATTATTGGTTCGAAAAGTACTTATCTAAACAAGAATGAACATGTGAAAAACAAGAAATTATGAATTATCCTTAAATATTGTAATTATTATTGTTATATAGTCAGGAAGTGACATAATACAGATATTGATATGGTCCGCAAAATCATTGCCGAGGTTTTGCATTAAGTGTATAGGAGTATAGAATCCAGAATCTTGATAATAATCTGGAAAATTAATAAGTCAAAATAAAATTTAAAAAATCAGTCAAATCAATAATTTCTTCTTCTAACCTCTTATCCGTACCCAATGGTGCATAGGGCACTGCATCGTAGCGACGCAGTGTTATCTTGATCGTATATTGTATGAAGGCAAGGTGATCAGCCCTGCGCTTCTTGTACCAGTCCAGGGTGATATTAAATAAATATGAGAGTGAAAATCGGCCATATTTATTTTGACCCTCCTGGGAATTGAACCCGGGACCTCCGGCAATAATTCAAACAATAATTTAATTTTCATTTATTACTACCTGTATCCAGACACGCATTTTTACGGTTAAATTCGTTTAAATAAAAAAGAAAGAAAAGAGAACGCATACACCTGTAAAATGTTTAGCTTCTCAACACATTGGAGTATACACAATTTTTGTAGCTGTCGCTGTCTGCCTTGAGTTATGATTAATATTTGGGTATATTGCTGTTACGTTCAACAGATGGCGCTGCCTGAGATGTGTCTATGTATCACCAAAACGGTTGAAAATATCCTACTTTTTCGGTTTGTTTTAAATATTTTGCTCTGTACGCAAATTATTCTTTAATTCCTTAACTTGAGCGATTTTTATTCGCGAAAAGTGGCAGCTTTTGGTGAATATTTTAATTGGGAAGAATCACAGAACCTTCTACTATACAGTTACCGCAATAATAAATGCAAATTTATTTCGTTTCTCAGTTAATTCAATTCTATTTTGAGAGATACTTTATTCACATTTTTCCTCGACTACATTCACTGGACTGAAAATTAGAACAGCGTGATTCCGGCGCCAGATTTCAAGATGTATTATTTAAGGATACAGAATCAAAGATGGCGATCTGAAATTTATCTGTGTTTTTTTTTTATTTAATGTTATTTTTACCCAGGAGAACGAAATCAGAACCGTTGTCTTTTAGTTTTTTTTTTATTTGGCGTTTAATTTGTATAACTCCATTTAAATTTATGTTTTAAATTTTAAATCAAATACAGATTTTTGAGTCTAATAAGTTGTATTTTATTGTTATAAAATACATAAAAATCAATTACTGACAATTCACATTCGTTTTAAAATGTCATAACTAGGCGAAACAATTGTCACAATATTGGTTTATTATGTGTTTTTTTAACAATAAAATACAAGTTAGCATACTCAAAAAATCTGTGTTTGAGTTAACAACTAATACAAAAATTAAATAAATGTTTTATTTTTGTAAATGTTAAATCATACTTAAACACTGATTTATTTATAATATTATTAAAAAAAACTAACTAACTGTGAAGCCGCTTCTCCGCAGGGGAACTATCAAGCCGCTTCCCCGCAGGGGTAGGCAGAGAGAATCGAACGCCACACCACTCTGTCTTTGCAAACATTCTTCGCCTCTTCCACGTTCATGCATCTCCTCATACATACCCGCCGATTGTTACGACTCCTAACCTGACCACTTTCAAGTATTTGGCATACCTGATCGTGCCATGGTTTTCTCGGTCTTCCTTTGCTCTTTTTTCCACTTACATTCGCCTCATAAATTTGTTTTGCCGTTCTTTCCTCACCAATTCGTTCTACATGTCCAAATCAACCCACCTTTCTTAATTTTATCGATAATGCTAATCTCAGCTTTGCATTCCTTCCTTATTTTACTATTCGCACATCTATCATACATCGTTTTGTCACACATTCTTCTGAGAGATCGCATTTCCACTACATTCAGTCTACTTTCATCCTTCTTTTGCCAACTCCATGTTTCACTTCCATACATTAGAGTTGGAACCAGGACTCCGTTGTGCACTGCCAGTTTAGCTTCCGCTGATAGGTTTTTATTTGCTATAACTGATTTCAGTGCACCATTCACTTTGTTCCCAGCATTCGCTCTCCTTTCTATGTCTTTATCAATCTTTCCATCCCTAGAAAAATTATGTTAAAATAATATTATGTTAAAATATTTATTAATTTGGAAAAGTTGTTCCTTGCTGCCTTTACCAGAATGGAGAGACAAATTTATATAAATATACCCTCAAATTTTAGCGAAAGCTCCGCTGACGAAGCTTCGCGCGTAAGATGAATAAAATAAACACAAGTTTCGTCCTAATTATATTTCGTTTCACCTCAAATCTCTCGGTTCTTCTCACAATTTGTATGACAAACAGCCGACTAGCGTGCGAACCCGTGAATGTGCGGGGGGTGTACGGAACACTACCGTTAGCTTTTAGCGAGGTAGGAAGAGGAACAGTGGAAGTTTGCACAGCCTGATGCGTGGAAAGTGAATTTGCAATGTTTACATAGAGTTTTGCAAAACTTCAGTAGGTACATGAGTTTTCAAAATTACCCTGAAGAAATATGTACACGGGGATTTCATTTCGAAAGATTTGGGATTATTTACAAAAACGTTTTTACAACATTTTTCTTCTTCAAACCCTTATCCACATCCGATGGTGCATAGGGCACTGCATTATATAAATGCTAACACATGAAGGAAAGGTGATCAGCCCACCGTTTTAGGTACCAGTCGAGGGTAATATTGAATAAACAGAGTGGAAAAATCACTTATATTTATTTAACCTCACTTGGGAATCGAACCCGTGACCTCCAGTACGGTAGCCGATTACAATTTTTTTTGTGTGTTCAAATACTTGTTCAAAAATCTTGGTTTTCTTCAGTTTAATAGTGTGGTTGTCAATCATGGGTAGAATAGTGACTATTATATGTGCATAAAGTGATCACTTAACCTGCCTATGATAAGTTAATAGGCGTGTAAATACCTAGACTTCCATGGTCATCTTCATCTTTGTTGAGATGTCAAAAAAGTTTACATTTTTACGGCATCATTTTGAATCTTTGTTTAATTCGCACTCCGAGAAAAACTGGTTAAATTACTCGTTTAAGCTCAATAAAAATTAAATTAAAATCATGCATAAGGTGTCTCCCAGTGTGCAAAATAATTCAGGAATAAGCTTACGTACATTTCATAATAATAATAAAACCCTTATCCGCACCCCAATGGTGAATAGGGCACTGCGTCATATAAACGCAGTGTTATCTTGATCGTTGACACATGAAGGAAAGGTGATCAACCCTCCGCTTCAGGTACCAGTCCAGGGTAATATTGAATAAATATTAAAGTGAATAATCACTTATATTTATTTTACCCCCCCCTGGGAATCGAACCCGGGACCTCCAGAACGGTAGCCGAGCGTGCTGACCATTACACTAAGGAGGCGGACAAAAAGGCGGCTTTCATAAGGGTCGTAAATAAATATATAAATACTTTTCAAAAATACATAAAACTCAACCATAGATGCTACCGACAACTCACATGTAAAAGAACATGTCAGTTATAGGATATATGTACATACATACCAGTTCCATAAATTTGAGTAGTGCATATGTCAATCAAAGGTAGAATAGTAGAACGTTACACGTGCATAAAATGATCACTTAAACCAGCCCTTGACAGGTTGTAATCTCTGTAAATACTCTGACTTCCATATTCTTTTATACCAGTGTTAAGATATCGTTTTACATTCTTATTTATATACATTTATTTTCAAAGATAAAAACACACGAATTTTCATATGCATTGTGACAAAATTTCGAAGCAACTGGTAACTTAATTTAAAAGATTAAAATTTCTAACAAAAAAATATTTATATTCATACAAATCTTACCCTCCCATATCCAACCTGCATATTATACAAATAATAATTTACATAAAATCCTCGATAACTCAAAATCTAAAATTGATTTATTACAAAAAAGTGGTGTTTATGAAATTTCGTGTGGAGATTGTGATAAAAAATATATTGCCCAAACTGCGAGAAATTTAAAGATTAGAATTAAAGAACATCATAGCGGTCTTGTTGGTAATTATTTTTCGGAATTTGCAAATCACATATTAGATACTAATCACTCATTTCACTCTCATAAATTAAAATTATTACACCTTGTTCCATATAAAGGCCAAATTATGAATTATCTTGAAAATTTAGAAATCCAAAAAAACCTAAATTCTAATAATTATTTATTAAATAATATATTGTTTCAAAATTTTTCACCTTTGCTTTCCATTTTTCCTTTGTTTTCAAACTCCGCCCCTTCCCCTTACTTTTCCCTTCTCCTTATTTATAGAACAATTTTATATTTTATTTTTTAGTTATTATACAGACCTGAATGATGGAAGTTTAACTTCTGAAACATGTAGTCTATAATAAAACTCAAGTGGTAAAAAACAAGTGTTTTCTTTAATCATTGTGTATTTATATACATTGATTCCTTGGCAAGAAAATGCGAGGAAATTTCCCATACATTTTCATTCCATTACATACAAAAAACTGTATTACCAAATATGCGTATCCACCCTCATATTTGTACCCTAAGCGGTTCGTATAGATCAGTGATTCTCAAAGTGGTCTATATCGACCCCTAGGGGTCTATGACAACCTGCAAGGGGTCTACGTCAGCGAAAGAAAATTGACCTATCAACTAAAAATATTGACTTATTGCTTATGTTATTTTATTTATAGTTTATTTTATAATGATTAAAGAAAACACTTCGTTTTTTAACACTTGAGTTTTATTATAGACTACATGTTTCAGAAGTTAAACTTCCATCATTCAGGTCTGTATAATAACTAAAATATAAAATATAAAATTGTTCTATAAACAATTATATATTTTAGTTATTATACAGACCTGAATGATGGAAGTTTAACTTCTGAAACATGTAGTCTATAATAAAACTCAAGTGGTAAAAAACGAAGTGTTTTCTTTGATCATTGTAACATGTCTTACCACAAAGTTAATGCCGAAAAAATAAATAGTTTATTTAATGTTTATTTTATTTTACGTATATTTTACATAACGGATTATTTTTTTATTATTTTGAGTAGGTAGTTTTAATTTAAATTCAATTAATGAATGTATAAATTAACAAGTGTTTTTACTTTAAGTTTTCAACACTAAACTTCACAACAGTTAGAAATTTATAGGAAATCAATATCAGGTAAGTAGGGGGTCTACCCAACACGGAAAAACATGGCAAGGGGTCTACGACACACTGGTATAGATGAATAATGCATGATTTGCTCCGCGGAGTATGTAAACTCCATACACAGGTCGTGACACAATTCCTCACATGTGTGGACCGCTTTAGTCTGTTATAATGATACTCCTCATCAAGTATTCGTGACGAGACGCCGGATTAAGGTCGCAAACCCGAAACTTTTTACAATGCTTTTTTCAGTCACCTACCATTACATGCAATGATGTTCGTACAATAATACCATGTTACTATCGGTTCTTACATTGGAAAAAGGGTGTGATCACTGTTTTTCTAAGGGAAAAATAGATTTTATTTTATTTTATTTTATTTATTTAGAAATTTAACAGAACATTAAAATTAATACATTAAAAATAATGAATAACAAATAAAACAGGTTATTGTTACATTAAAAAAAAATAGTTATAATATTTTTTTTAGAATTCAATTCATTAACTATAACAACAATTTTACTCATCTTTGATGAGATGTTTAAAAATAATATGACACATAACTCCTATGATTGGAGATAATCCAGATTTGTGAACAAGTATTTCGACACACTCAAAATGTTGTATTAAAATTATATCCATATTCCATTAGTAAATGCTAACAGATATTTTCCTAGGCCTTGCGAAATGATTATGCATACTCGATATCTCACATTGCCGAAGTCAATATTTATTATAAATAACAGAAGGAGAAAAGGGCGCAAATCCTTTCGTAAAATCATTTCGCTGGGTGAATTTTCCGGCTCGCAGAATCCATTTTAAGGCTTTGAATTTTTTATTGGCTATACACGCGTCCAAAATTAGGTCGTAAACTGAAAAATGAGTTTGTGAAAATCTTACCCACTCGAATTTATATTGGATACATAAAAATATCCGTGATTTTAGCATTTATTCGTCGAAGCCGTCACCCCATGCCTCCCTTGAGGGTCTATAAGTCGGAATAATAGATTTGTGAAGAAAATACATTATTAAATAATATTGTATAATGTTCGATTCGAGTTTTACACGGTACAATATAACCATATATACGGAAGCTGGAATTCCATCTTTACCGAAGGCAATTTTAAATGAGATTTTATAACTTACTAAAGCAAACTCTTATTTATATTTGAAGCACTAACCTTGTGATTTTCCATTTTATAATTAAAATGTAACTCTGTTTTAAAATCACTAAATTTTATTTTTATTTTAACTTAATTATAATGTCTACCGGTTTCGAAGCTGACCGCTTCGTTATCAAGAATGATTAATACTTTTAGTATTATTACCACAGATTCTAAAGCCGGAATTTAGTCTATACCGAGGGCAATTTTAAATGAGATTTTATAACTTACTAAAGCTAACTAGTCATATAATTTATATTTGAAGCACTAACCTTGTGATTTTACATTTTCTAATTAAAATGTAACTCTGTTTTAAAATCACTAAATTTTATTTTTATTTTAACTTAATTATAATGTCTACCGGTTTCGAAGCTGACCGCTTCGTTATCAAGAATGATTAATACTTTTAGTATTATTACCACAGATTCTAAAGCCGGAATTCAGTCTATACCGAGGGCAATTTTAAATGAGATTTTATAACTTACTTAAGCTAACTAGTCATATAATTTATATTTGAAGCACTAACCTTGTGATTTTACATTTTATAATTAAAATGTAACTTTGTTTTAAAATCACTATAAATATTTTATTTTTACTTAATTATGATGTCTACCGGTTTCGAGGCTAACCGCTTCGTTATCAAGACTGATTAATACTGTTAGTATTAATCAGTCGTGGTAAAGAAGCGGTTAAAAATATAAAAAGTTCTAAATACGTATAAATTGTGATTTAAATAAATCAAATTTGAATAAAGTACACAAATAAAAAAAAATAAAAAAAATAATAATATTAAAATAGAAGTTTATTTTGTTCATTGCATGCCTAAAAATATATATTTTGGTTAAATTTACATTAAACGTGAATATTAAAGTCTTTTTACAGTTAAAAAAATTAATTTTTTAACCTTAAATGACTTCATTGTGATGTGAAAACGGTTTCCCTGGACTGACCGAGCTCGGAACAGTTTTCCTATGGACGAGGAAAAACAATGGACTGACGCTTTTCCATTAACTTCCAAAATGAAAAGTGCGAAGGCTTCATTATCCCGATTCAATTAATTTTAATTAATTTGTTAATTATAATCCCAGACCTCCGGAGGGTTCTGCCACGGCAAGTTATTAAAAAATGTGCATTAAGGTTTAAAAAGAGATTAAGTTACTCTTAACATCGCACGTACGGGATGTGGCGCGTATATTATAGAATTTCTCGCGGCACAAAGGAAGCCTTTGTAATAAAAACAAAATAATAGTCTAATGGTGGAATATCTACTTAGTATTTTTTCATTACTTATAAAGTCGTATACCTTTTACTCATTTGTTTAATTACACTGGCCAAAAATGATTTTGTAACTGAAATTTTGATGACTGATTTAGAGTAAGTTAATCATTCTTATTCAAAGTCTATATGGTGACAAGCTTGCATCACGTCAAGTTTTCATGTTACAGTGATACCTATTATTCAACATGTTATTCCACAAAGTTAATGCCGAATCAATAAATACTATAATTTTTCATTCAGCTTTTTAGTGACGCCGGTAGAAGGCAGACATTTGCCAAAAACGCGGTAGCATTTCTGAAGAAATATAACTTTAAATATTTGATAAATAAAACGGTTAAAAAATAACACTGGCCAACAATGATTTAGTAACTGAAATTTTAATGATTGATTTGGACTTAGTTAATCGTTCTTATTCAAAATCTATATGGTGACAAGCTTGTATCATGTCAAGTTTTGATGTTACAGTCATATTATTGTTTGTATGGACCCCATACGTTGAAACCGTAATAATGGTTGGTATCTAAACATGTTTTAGTCTAAGGTCTAAGGGATTCAAAAAAGAATTAATTATGGAGTAACAGTGAAAATATGTTATTAATAATATTGAATACCATAGCATTAAGATATGTTTATTTATATTTATACGTAAATAATAAGATAAACTGTAGTCAATATCAGAATTAAAAATATCCATAACTTAAAATTCTGACTTGCTACATATTTTTCGTTTTCAATTTTGTATTCAGCTATACAAAGTGCATAAAGATCAGGTATTTTCATATCAGTTACAAAATAAATGTTGTAAATTGT
Organism: Brachycentrus maculatus; assembly: GCF_059751285.1. NCBI lineage: Eukaryota > Metazoa > Arthropoda > Insecta > Trichoptera > Brachycentridae > Brachycentrus > Brachycentrus maculatus. The sequence continues at coordinate 135,278 of NW_028281114.1, forward strand.
TGGCCAGTGTTATTTATAGATATTTATTCAATTTTATTCAAATATAATTTTGTTTTCAAATCACTATAAATATTTTATTGTCACTTAATTATAATGTCTACTGGTTTCGAAGCTAACCGCTTATTTTTCAAAACTGATTAATATTTGTCATGAAGTCTCGGAAAAGAAGCGGTTAGCTTCGAAACCGGTAGACGTTATAATTAAGTTAAAATAAAATATATATTGTGATTTAAAAATAAAAGTTACATTTAATTATATCATTAATTTATTCTAACTATTCTTACTACTATTTTTAAAAAAAGACAATATTATGTAAAATAATTAGTCATGGATTAATATATATTTATATATTCTCAATATTATTAATATTTAAATATTTATATATAAATAATAAGATAAACTTTAGGAAATATCAGAATTAAAAGTATCCATAACTAAAAAAAATTGAAAACAAAATTATATTTTAATTATAAAATGGAAAATCCCAAAGTTATTGCTCCAAATATAAATTATGTACAGCATTTTTAGTGTGTCCAAATACTACTTTACAAAATCCCGTAAATGCCCAGACTTCCATATTCTTCTTCATCTTTTATGAGATGTCAAAAAATAATAAATTAAGTTGTTTTTGGACATCTCATCAAAGATGAAGAAGAATATGGAAGTCTGGGCATTTACGGGGCTGACGACCGTCATAGGCTGGTTTAAGTGATCACTTTACACAAGTGTAACATTTACCAATTCTACACATTATTGACAACCACACTACTCAAATTTATCACTAGAATCACTAGAATCACTAGAACTTCACTAGAGACATCTATTGGTGAGATGTAAAGAAGCTTTTTTTTTAAGCAGAAACTCTTATATTAGTATGTGAGGTCCGAATCCTGGATTATAATCACACACATGAGAAACGCCAGTAAATGCTCAGACTTCCATATTCTTCTTCGTCTTTGATGATATGTCAAAAAAATAATATGAAAATAACTCCTGTAATTGGAGATAATCCAGATTTTGTGAACAAGTATTTGGACACACTCAAAATGTTGTTAATAAATTATGCACTTTTTCTTTTCAGAGAGTTGGCTGTGATCTCAGGATCGGCTCCAACAGGAGGGTGGACGAGTGTGGAGTGTGCGGAGGAGACGGGTCGTCCTGTGCCAGACCCCTATACCAGTGGGAAACTGCACCCATGTCCTTATGCTCGGTCACGTGTGGAGGGGGTAAGTTGTTGCACTATTAGTGCCGATAGGCTTTTGTCACGATGTTGGATATTGAGTAATAAATTAATATGAAAAATCACATGACTATCGGCAGCATTCTTATATTAAGATATTTAAGTTTAAACTTTTGATATTTGAATAAAACGAAAAATGTACGTTCGCATACGTCATCAAATTTCCGTCATCGAACGTTTTATGACGTCATATGGTTTATTGTCTATAAAATATATATTTTTTATATTATTGGTAAAAGAAACCCCTATGAAAAAACATTATTGATTCGTTAGTACGTGTATGATAAAAAATTAATTAATATATCGTAGTCGTACAGGAGAAAGTGACCAACTAATAAAACGTAAAATTGATATTAGTAATGTTAGTAAATAACCACTCACCGACTACTTCTGTCTACCGGTTTCGAGACGTACCCGTCTCTTCGTCAGGACATACACTACAATTTAACAATCATGCGAACAACACTACACCACACCCACTTAGTACTATTCACATACACTATCACTACACATGCAAAACATGCAGAGCGAGTTGTTAGTCCCACCATGCTTTTTGGGAAACGGAAAGCATGGTGGGACTAACAACTCGCTCTGCATGTTTTGCATGTGTAGTGATAGTGTATGTGAATAGTACTAAGTGGGTGTGGTGTAGTGTTGTTCGCATGATTGTTAAATTGTAGTGTATGTCCTGACGAAGAGACGGGTACGTCTCGAAACCGGTAGACAGAAGTAGTCGGTGAGTGCTTATTTACTAACATTACTAATATCAATTAAAATGTTTGACCACAAAGTAAATGCTTTGAATATAAATAAAACGTAAAATGTTCAGGAGGGCCATTTAAGTCACGTTTGCTTGGCAAGAAAATAAACATCAATGCAGTAAGTCATTTTTAACAATTCAATTTATTATAAGTACTTCCAAGTTTAAAATCCTTTGGGATTTTTTTCAGTGCAATATTAAACTAGTAAGATATCAAATATTTATTTAAATTATTAACTGCAATATTTATTCAATATTACCCTGGACTGGTTCCTAAAGCGCAAGAGTGATCACTTTGCCCTCATGTAAGTAATGATCATGATAACACTGCGTCAATTCGATGCAGTACCTTATGCACCATTGGGTGCGGATAAGGGTTATACAATTGTAAAGATTTCAAATAGTCAGTGATCACGTTTTTGTAAAGAATTCACTTGATCACTTTCTCCTGCATGACTACGATATGAATAGTATATTTAAACTAACTAACTAACTAACGACCACGCCGCTTCCCCGCAGGGGTAGGCAGAGAGAATAGAGCTCCATACCACTCTGTCCTTGCAAACATTCTTCGCCTCTTCCACGTTCATGCATCTCCTCATACATACCCGCCGATTGTTACGACTCCTAACCTGACCACTTTCAAGTATTTGGCATGCATGATCGTGCCATGTTTTTCTCGGTCTTCCTTTGCTTCTATTCCCACTAACATTCGCCTCATAAATCTGTTTTACCGTTCCTTCCTCACTCATTCGTTCCACATGTCCAAACCATCTCAACACACCTTTCTTAATCTTATCGATAATGCTTATCTCAGATTTGCATTCCTTCCTTATTTCACTATTCGCATATCTATCATACATCGTTTTAGTATATTTTGGTATTTTTATTAATAAATATAAATTCCTGCTAAATTCACATTAAACGTGAATATTAAAATCTTTCCAAACACATTCGACTCGTTTATTAAATAAATTTGTTTTTATATCCTTTCTTCACACATTCGATTCACATGACCACACCATCTCAACAAAACTTTTTATTTATTTTATCGATTAAGTTATTATTGTTTTTTTGTCCGCCTCCGTAGTGTAATGGTCAGCACGCTTGGCTACCGTTCCGGAGGTCCCGGGTTCGATTGCCAGAGGGGTCAAAATAAATATTTGTGATTTTTTAGTCTAATATTAATTTAATATTACCCTGGACTGGTACCTGAAGCGGAAGGCTGATCACCTTTCCTTCGTGTATTTAACGATCAAAATAACATTGCTTATACGATGCAGTGCCCTATGCACCATTGGGGTGCGGAAAAGGGTAAGAAGTATTATTGTTTTTTGAACCTATTTAATTTTTGCATAGTCGTGTGATTTTTATCAATTATGAGATAAATCATTATTACCTAGTTCACTGCGAAATAATTTTAGTTTTTAAATTAAACATTGAAGAAGTTTTCTTTATAAACAGAGTATGAAAGCTTGAAGATAAATGGAATACAAAAAAAGATAGAGCAATAAAATATATATTTGATTCGGTAGTTACTTTGTGGTACTATCTATGTATGTTTAATTTAACCTGTACTTGGAAAACCAATCAAAAGTTGAATTAAAAATGCGTAAAAAAAATAACCAAGTAGATTTTGTCGCAAATATGAGTGCATATTTATTTCTTTTTAAATGTTTGTCATAAACGTTCTTTATTGACAACTTAATTTGAATTTTATGATTGCCCCGACAGGATACAGGATGGCGCGACCCGTCTGCCGGAACAGGATATCGGGAACCGATGTAGAGGAACAACTGTGCAATGCCTCCCAGAGACCGGAACCAGCAGTCCAGCAGTGCAACATGCATCCGTGTCCACCTAAGTAAGTCACTATGCGTCATATCCGAATGTTTCGCGTTCAAAAATGACGTATGCCAAATTGGACTTATTCCTGTTTCCAACTCTAATGTATGGAAGTGAAACATGGAGTTGGCAAAAGAAGGATGAAAGTAGACTGGATGCAGTCGAAATGCGATCTCTCAGAAGAATGTGCGACAAAACTATGTATGATAGATGTGCGAACAGTGAAATAAGGAAGGAATGCAAAGCTGAGATTAGCATTATCGATTAAATTAAGAAAGGTGTGTCGAGATAGTTTGGACATGTAGAACGAATGAGTGAGGAAAGAACGGTAAAACAAATTTATGAGGCGAATGTAAGTGGAAAAAAGAGCAGAGGAAGACCGAGAAAAACATGGCACGATCAGGTATGCCAAATACTTGAAAGTGGTCAGGTTAGGAGTCGTAACAATCGGCGGGTATGTATGAGGAGATGCATGAACGTGGAAGAGGCGAAAAATGTTTGCAAAGACAGAGTGGTGTGGCGTTCTATTCCCTCTGCCTACCCCTGCGGGGAAGTGGCGTGATGGTTAGTTAGTTAGTTAGTTAGTTAGTTAGTTAGTTAGTTAGACTTCTTCCAAAGCAGACGTATACCGATGTTCTAATGTATATTGACATCTCAAGTATCTATCTACCTTTTAGATGGTCAGTCGGTGACTGGAGTGCCTGCTCAGCCACCTGTGGGGGAGGGACTCGCTCCCGAAGGGTGGAATGCGGTGCCAAGGGGGTGAACGGAACCTTCAGGACCTCCAGCGAGGAGGCCTGCGCGGGACACAAGCCGAGGCATCTGGAGACTTGCAACGAGAATGCGTGTCCGCAGTGGCTCAATGGACAGTGGAGTGGGGTATGTCGATTAACGAAATAATTAAGCCTCAGCAGTACTAATATTTTAATTTTATTGTTTTTTTTTGTTTTTAATTATTTTTCTTTTCACAATACAATATTATTACAAGACAAAAAATATATATAATGTGAATAGAAGAAAAAATCCCACAAAGGCATGGCTTGTATGTGGGTATACATTATATTTTAGGTTATAGGAAAGGTCACTGGCAAGAATGCAATAGATATTTATATATTTCAAGCCCCAAATATAGAATCCATTTATAAAAAAACCGCAGTTTTTTCAAATACTAAAGGGTGACATCTATTTAAATTTAACAAAAAATTTATCATCGAGATTCTCAAACAATTTTTTTACTCCAAAATGCAACACCAAGTAATTTCAGCGAAACTTCAAATATTTGGCAATCAAACATTTCAATAAACTCCCTAAAGAAATAAAAAAAATAGATGATATAAAAATCCTTAAGAAAAAAATTAAAGCTCTATACATTTAAATCTTAAAAAAAAATATTAAAAAAAACTATTATATCTTTTATTATATAACATTAAACCACGAGTGTAAGTCCCTTTCCAAGCACAAGAGCATAGACTCTTTTATGGAGAGGCACAGCGAATCGAAATATAAAAGTTCTCCATATGTATAAATGATTCAAATGTTTTATGTTATAAATAAAAATGTAAATATATTAAATGAATAAAAAAATATATATTATCAGAAAATAAATAAGATTGAATGTGCCAATATAAACGACTTTTTTTTTTATTTCAACAGAAAACAAATAGAAAACAAAAGATGAAAATTGGCAAATATTATAGTTTATGAGTTATACGTTTAAAAAAAAGTAACTTAGATCTGTTTTTTCATCAAATAATCAAAGCAAAATTTTCAATCGAAATTAAAATATAACTTTGTATAATTGATATTTGAAGCAATAGCTTTGTGATTTTCCATTTTATAATTAAAATATAACATTGTTCTAAAATCGCTATAAATATTTTATTATAACTTAATTATAATGTCTACCATTTTCGAATCCAACCGCTTTTCCAACACCGATTAATACTTATAGTATGTAATATCATTTTCAATATTTAAAAATCCTGAGTTTATTTCGATAAATATTTTGATTTGGACCATTTTTCGTCTTCGGCAATTATGAAATCGTTCCACTTATAAACGTAAGGGAGTTACAAATATATTTTTATTGATATCCTAATTAAAATGAGGAGGTGTGCACATTTACTGTTAATGCCCAAACTTTTATCATATTCTTCTTCATCTATGTTGAGATATCAGTCATTGATTTGATTTTATTTATTATCTAAATATGTCAGAACAAGATAACTGCCTCTTGCCGCATAAATATATATTTTCCCCTATAATGTTTATTGTTTAAATGTGTAACATGGTACTTTAAACAAACAAAAAATAAGAAAAAAGTTTCTCTTCAAGCACAAGCGCTAAGTTTATTTTTGGAGATGCTCAGTGCAACTAAAATTATAAGATTGTATTAATTTATGTATTAACTGTAAAATCAAACAAAGATTTTTTGAGACTGCTAAGTTTTATTTTATTGTTAAAAACACAATAAATAATATTGTGACAATTGTTTCGCCAAGTTATGGCATTTTTAAACGAATGTGAATTGTCATAATATTGTCAAATATTATGACAATTTACAAGCGTTAAAATGTATAATTCGCTCACTCCTTTCAAGAACGTCATAAATCAAAAATCGTCAATTTTGAGTTGTGCATGTTTTTGGAATGCCCAGAAAATGTAATATATCCCAGCAAAAGAGGCATATTTTTAACTTAATATTTACCCGCTACAGGGCAGAAAGTGTTGTTTTTGCATTCTGAAGAAATGGCATTGTTTAATTATTTTTTAAATATACTAAATATTTTTCAAATGGAGAAAAAACCTTCAGGTTTTACCTAAAAAGATCTGTTGCACAGTAAAAAGTTCAATAAGTGGCTTGATATTTATTTTTAATACATTGTATTATATTATTATACTTTAAAAACGTTCTCCTGAAAAATCAAGTTTTTTGATTTATGACGTTCTTGAAAGGAGTGAGCGAATTGTCAAAAAGTCTGTGTTTGATTTAACAATTAATACGTAAATTAAAATAAAGTTCTACAAGTCAAACGCCAAATCAATAAATATATTGTATTTAGTAGAAGCGTATAGACATTTTATCAAATTGTATAAAAAAATAATGCAAAAAAATTTCATTCGTATGTAAAAATTTAAAGGTAAAAAAAATACATTCGTATTGTACATGAAAATGCTAAGTTAAGATCATTTTCACCAAGAAATCGCGTGTCTACATTTTTTAACTTTATTTTCCCCTACAATCTTCCATGTGTATTTGAAATTCACCGTATCGGTCAAAATTATCAATTCTCAACGGTTCTAAAACCATTTCAACTATCAGAAATCTAAACAGGCTTCGGATCAATGTAATTATATTTTTTTAAAGCTTTTGACCGACACATTTAACGTATATCAATCTTTAAATATACCAGCAATAAGGCTTTTATTTTTTCCACCCCGCTATCTTTCGATGTAAATATCTGATAACTTTTGAGAAGTAAAAAAAACAGTTTTAAATTAATTTAGTTCATTTTTATGAAGATTAATTATACCTCAACCCCTTACATAAAAATCGTGAGGGTAGGTTTAATTTGGCTTTGTTTTTTTTACGCAATTTTTATGTAATAGGTACTTCTTCTTCGTCTTTTTTGTGGGCTACAATCAGTTGGATTGTTAGTTTGCTTCTTTCATGGACCGTTTCCACCCGTCTCTATCGTCCTCTTATCTCTTCAACCCGCCGTACCCGCTACAACGCATGTCGAGATAGTTTGGTCCATTAAGGTTAAGCGGGTGTCTTATATAATGGCCTAGCCTTGTATTTGTCCGCCTCCGTAGTGTGATGGTCAGCACGCTCGGCTACCGTTCTGGAGGTCCCGGGTTCGATTCCCAAGGGTGGTAAAATAAATATAAGTGATTTTTTCACTGTAATATTTATTCAATATTCCCTTGGACTGGTACCTGAAGCGGAGGGCTGATCACCTTTCCTTCATGTGTAAACGATCAAGAAAACACTGCGTTTATAAGACGCAGTGCCCTATGCACCATTGGGTGCGGATAAGGGTATATTATTGTATTTTTAATTGTGTTTAGTCAAATCATTTTATTATTATTCGAACCCTGTCAAACATCGTTTTGCCGCATATTTGTCTGCATCATTTCATTATCATTTTATTCAAGTATACAATAATAATAATAATAATGAAACCCTTATCCGCACCCCAATGGTGCATAGGGTACTGCGTCATATAAACGCAGTGTTATCTTGATCGTTTACACATGAAGGAAAGGTGATCAGCCCTCCGCTTCAGGTACCAGTCCAGGGTAATATTGGATAAATATGACAGTGAGTAAATCACTTATATTTATTTTACCCCCCTAGGGAATCGAACCCGGGACCTCCAGAACGGTAGCCGAGCGTGCTCACCATTACACTGCGGAGGCGGACCTTAATTCAAATACATACTTGTTATTATTGTATCCTCCGATATATTTTTTTTAAATTACTCTTCTGATAGAATAAATGTCTCATTTGTGTATTTGTGTGTTCAAATTTTGGACTCTGATAGAGGTTACACTGTCATAACACTTGCGGTAGATTTATTCCTGAAATTACATTTCCCCTCAGAGTGTTGACACGTTTTCGTGAGTGTAAATAAGAGAGGAAAATACAAATTCCGTTACCACGACGAAAAATGGGTCGATTTATACATTTTAAAATAAAACAATATTTTTAGATGTATTAAAACAACTAGTACACAGTTTTTTCGTTTGGCGATTTAAACAGTGAAAATTTAAAAATAAAACCAATTTTACAGTTTTTATTAAACAAGTCTATTGTTTTATTTTGTTTTACTAGTACTTGGGTTTTGTCGTCATCAACGTTATCAGACTGGTCATCAATAGTTATCATCGATCTGTTGATGTCGGTTGGCAAAAGAAGGATGTTAATAGAGTAAATACAGTCGAAATGCTATCTTTCAGACGAATGTGTCGCAAAACGATGAATCTTGTGTGTTTAATTGGTGATATAAGAAAATAATGAATTAACTAACTAACCAACTAACCATCACGCCGCTTCACCGCAGGGGTAGGTAGAGAGAATAGAACGCCACACAACTCTGCCTTTGATACATTCTTCGCCTCTTCCACATTCATGCATCTCCTCATACATACCCGCCGATTATAACGAAATAAGCATTATCGATAAAATTAAGAAAGGTGTGGTCAGATAGTTTTGGCATGTGGATCAAATGAGTGAAGAAAACATAGTAAAACAAATGTATGAGGCGGAATTCGAAGCAATCAGCTAGCACGTCTAAGGAGTGTGGAAGCGGCGAACTATGTTTATCAAGACAGAAAAGTTCGGCGTTCTATCCTATTTGTTTATCCTTACGAGAAAGCGGAATGAGAGTTGGTTAGTTCCGCACCCGATGGTGCAAAGGGCACTGCATCAAATTAATGGTTAATTAGTTAGTATTATGCTTCCATTTGAGTATACTGAGTTTTGTAACACCGTGTAGCAATGCGTGCACTGTACCAAAACCACCCTTTACCCTTTCACCGCAAAATTTAATTCACGTGAATACAACAATAATTCTATATTCGCATGTTTTCCCCGTGTAAAGGGGTTGCGAAGTAGAAAAGGTCCCACAAAATTGTATTATATTTTCTTCGGAGTGAGTACCTACCCGTTGGTACATTTTCACATTTATACTTGATTCATAATCAGCCTTCAATGTGTGTTATTAACTAACTGGTCAAAATAAGCGTCTGAAAAATATTAATTAATTTGTTAGTTTGTGATTTTTATATTGTATATCTACCCACCATTATATTACTATTCCCTGCATAATTTTGCGCAAATTGATGCGGAATGCATCGAAACACGTTTCACCATAGATTTTAAGAAATAGTGGTGTTTACCAAGTAAAACTTGTGAAAGAGATCCAATAACAATGCATATATCCAAGTTATATGCCCTGCGATGCTCAAAACATTTTCGTAACTAGCCTCTATCATATACAATTACAAATTTTTCTCTATCTCTTTCCTTTACTAAGATATTCATTATCTAAAAAGTCGCAAAATTGTACGAAATTGATACGTTTTTTGGCAAAAAGCATCATTTTTAGTTAATTTTAAACTCGTTTCTCTCAAAACTACTGTTTTTAACTTGCGGCTGTTTGCCTTTGCACATTAGTATACATTTGTTTTGCAAGTTATAAGTTGATACCACTTTTAAAATATTCAATAACCTAATTGTAAATTTTGTTTATTTTTTCGTACTACAAAATATGTAAACAATAGTGTAGATTAGAAACGAATTATGTATTCGTACTTAACTCTGGTGTTTTTAATTTTGAACTTGATATAAGGCTGGTTCAATGGGCGAAGTGAAAACAATCTGAGCCTTTGTTGGATGAAACAATAATTATTATTACTCTCAAACTTTCTATTACCTGCTCCGTTTTGTAATACCAACCTATTTCTAACCAGATCTTTTTGTTATAATTAAAATATAACTTTGTTTTACAATCACTATAAATATTTTATTTTAACATAATTATAATTAAAATTAAAGCTAACCGCTCCTTTTAAAGACTGATAAATACGAGTTTTAATAACTTTACATATATACCCCATGGTAGACGACTCTCGGGCAGATCACCAAAGCGATGGGTCGATAGCTGTGAATCGACATCGCAGAAGGCTAATCCCTAATAAAAACAGGCCACATGGAATACAACAAGTTGAAAAGAAGCTTTTTTCTAAGCAGAAACTCTTTTATTAGTATGTGAGGTCTGAATCATGGATTATAATCACACACATGAGAAACGCCAGAAAATATGATTTTAATTTTTATTATTTTAGTTTATAATTTGACCAGATAATTTATTTACAACATTTTGAGTGTGTCCAAATACAAAAAATGTGAACAAGTAGACACACTCAAAATGTTGAGTGTATATGTGTATATATATATATATATATATATATATATATATATATATATATATATATATATATATATATATATATATATATATATATTATATATATATATACATGTTTATATAACAATAACGTTGTAGTAAGGTACCATCTACATACATGCCGTTCATGTACACACGTTAATAAATGACTCGTGTAGCTACCATCTTACCTCAAAGAATTTATGACGCAACATTTTTCCAAATTACGATTTTCCTGTGCCTTTTGACACCTTTGCTCTAAAAAAAATACGCGCACACGTTACAATTTTTTGAAAGGAAATAAACAAAACGGGAAATAAAAATCCCACCTGCCCGCGTGTGAAAGGAAACGCCGTTTGGCCAATCAACTGCCAGGAAAATGGGTGGAAAATTTTTCCACCCTGTAAGTCAAAATCACACGTTTGAGTTTTGATTTTGATATATTTTTCCAACGATCATTGAGTCAATTCTTGGACATGTTTTCGGCTGTGGGATTTGGTGCTTGTATTGAATGTCAAATAATAAAAAAAATTTTAGTCTACTAAGTTGTATGTTATTATTTGACATCTCATCAAAGATGAAAAGGGATAAAGAAGGCTGGGCTTTTACGGGGCTGACGACCGTCATAGGCTGGTTTAAGTGATGACTTTACATACGTGTAATATTCACCAACTCTACCCATTATTGACAACCACACTACTTAAATTCTTGGGAGTTATATATATATGAACCAATTTTGAAACATGAGTTCTTGAATCACTAGAACTTCACTAAAGACATCTATTGGTGATGAAAAAAGGCTTTTTTATTTTTCACTTTATTATAAATATATTGGAAAAGCTAAAAATATTGGTTTTAATCTAATAATATATTAAAATGCAATTCTATCACGAAGTGTCAGTGGATAATAAAAATCTATCAATAAGTAATTTCAAATTATTTCCCCCAAGTTAATAAATTATTTCAAATTGCCGAACTCCTATTGGGAGTTGTCTCATCATGATTCCACCCCCAACGATCGGTCCCTTTGACAATAGAAAGGGGGTTTTTCTGGAGTAATCACGTGACTAACTTAACCCTTAACAAGTTATAAATCTTTAATCTCTAATACACGGACCGTCTATTTGCTTTCGACGATAGACCGCTGTGTCCACAAAGACATTTGGGATACAATGAAAATTACTGTTTTCTTTTGGGTAGCCTTTCTTTGTTCCGAGGTAACGACTAGACTTGTTTTCCTTTGTTATTCTTTGTTTTGAATGAGTACATTAAAACTTGCTGGAGACAAAAGAAATAAGGAAAATAACTAAAATTTTATTTTTACTACTAACCTGGACAAAATAAGGCTTTAGTTCTTGCTTGTGTGAAATATAAAATTTCTTAAACATTGTTTTTTTAAGAAATAATAAATATTTTTATAAGTCTACTATTATTTTAGTACTGAAATGAATAGCATTCAACCCTTATGTGTTTTTATGATCGGAAAAATTACTATTCATTTATATTCATTAATAAAACAGTGTAAAAAATAACATCACAACAACGAGTGTGTCCATATACTTATTCACGAACATATTTCTTTTGTCATATTTCACGAAAATATTGCAAGGACAGAGTGGTGTGGCGCTCTATTCTCTCTGCCTACTCCTGCGGGGAAGCGGCGTGATGGTTAGTTAGTTAGTTAGTTATATTTCTTTTGTGTTCGTGAAGTTAAAATAAATAAATAAATTATCCTAAAAATAGTTATTTATGGAGAGACAAGAAAGTTTTACAATAGTCTCTAATAATCCTTATTATTTTTATATTTATATTCCTGTCGATTCCCAGGGGTGGGTCAAATAAATAGAAGTGATTTTTTTCACTCTAATATTTATACAATATCACCCTTGACTGGTACCTGAAGCGGAGGGCGGATCACCTTTCATTCATGTGTTAATGATCAAGATAACACTGCGTTTATATGCAGTGCCCTATGCACTACTGGGGTGCGGATAAGGGTTTGAATTTTTATTTAATGTTTTACTAAGTAAATACAACTATTTCTTAATGCATTCCATATATATATATATATATATATATATATATATATATATATATATATATATATATATATATATATATATATATATATATATATATATATATATATATATATATATAAATATGTATAGGCATATATAAATGAAACTGCGACTATGGAAGTTCGTACATTGGTATGACTTCCAGAAAATTCAAAACAAGAATCAGGGAACATAAATTATGTTTGAGAAATAATAATTTTTCAGAATTTACTAACCATTTAATAGATAATGACCACAAATTTAACCACAATAACGTAGAAATCCTAAAAATAATTAATACGAAAACAGCAACATTTTGAAACCATAAAAATTCATACAAATATACTAGTACTACTACTACCATCACGCCGTTTCCCCGCAGGGGTAGACAGAGAGGATGGAACGCCACACTCTTCTGTCCTGGCATACACTCCTCGCCTCCTTCACATCCATACATCTAGTCATACATGTCCTCCGATTACGCAGACTTTTGAGTAAACAATAAACCCATAATTAAGAATATGGCAATGACTAAAGCCTCCCCCCCTATCGCCTATGTTCCCACTGATAAAAAATAATAATAAATAAATAAAAATAAGAAACAGCTCCTGCCCCCTCTTCAACCTTCAACGTCCCAAGGACCCAATTCTAAAATTTAGAATTAGCTTCATATACGGTGTTTGAAAATGATCCAGAATGCATCGAAACACGTGTCACAGTAGATTTTAAGAAATAGTGGTATTTATTAAGTAAAACATTAATTAAACATGGATAGATTTATAATATTGTCAATATTATTAATATTTAAAGCATTTACTTTGTGGTTAGTCATTTTTACTTATTTATTTTTTTACAAAAATGTTAATAAAATTAGTATATAACCACTCACCGAGATTTTTACGTCTACCGGTTTCGAGACGTACCCGTCTCTTCGTCAGGACAATCACTAACACAGCATGCAAACAATACTACCCTTCACCACCATAGCACCATTTACACACTCAAAATGGTACGTCTCGAAACTGGTAGACGTAAAAATCTCGGTGAGTGGTTATATACTAATTTTATAAACATTTTTGTAAAAAAATAAATAAGTATGGATAGATTTGATTACAAAGTGACTACCGAATCAATTAATGAAATCCTTATTATGTTTGTACTTAAATTAAATCAATAAAGCTTTGTCGAATTATGAAATAGCCAACTTTACTGATTAGCAGATATGCAAAGTAATCTCCTTTACAGGGTAGCTAGCAGCTAGTAGCTAGTGCCTACGTATAGGCTCCACCGACTCCCTTCCTTAGTATAATATATTCTATACATAGGGCCTTAGAGCCTGTTTGTACCGACAATCCCTTAAAAGCTGAGATAGGGATCTCCCGCAGTTTTCTATATCCCTTTATTAATCCACGTACACAGGGGTGCAGAACCTTTTATAAAAATAAGTAATAGTTAAAATACAACTTTGTTTTAAAATTATTTTAAGATCTTATCAAAGATGAAGAAGAATATGGAAGTTTGGGCATTTACGGGTCTGACGACCGTCATAGGCATATCTTAAGTGATCACTTTGCACACGTGTAACATTCACCAATTCTACCCATTATTGACAACCACACTACTCAAATTCTTGGAAGTTCTATATATGAACCAATTCCGAAACGCTGTTCTTAAATCATCAGAAGTTCACTAGAGACATCTTTTGGTGAGATAAAAGTAACGTGTTTTTTTTTAAGCAGAAACTCTTTTATTAGTATGTGAATGCTCAGACTTCCATATTTTTCTTCATCTTTGATGAGATGTCAAAAAATAATATGAAAAATGACTCCAATTATTGGAGATGATCCGGTTTTGTGAAAAATGTATTTGGACACACTTAAAATGTAAAAAATATTGTCATAAAGTGACTCTCTATCCGCCTCTGTAGTGTAATGGTCAGCACGTTCGGCTACCGTTCTGGAGGTCCCGGGTTCGATTCCCGGGGGGGGGGGTCAAATAAATATAAGTGATTTTTTCACTCTTTTATTTATTCAATATTACCCTGGACTGGTACCTGAAGCGGAGGGCGATTCACCTTTCCTTCATGTGTAAACGATCAAGATAACACTGCGTTCATACGACGCAGTGCCCTATGCACCATCGGGTGCGGATGAGGGTTTGAAGATCTTATAATTTGACCACTTATTTTAATCACAACATGTTGAGTGTGTCCAAATACTTGTTCAAAAATCAGGATTATCTCCGCTAACGAGATTTTTTTATATGTTGACGTCTCAATATACATGAAAAAGAATCCATATTCTTCTTCGTCTATGTTCAGATCTCAAAAATAACTCATAAGCGGAGATTATCCGTATTTGTGAACAAGAATTTGGACACATTCAAAATGTTGTAGATATGTACTATAGTTATCATGCTATTTTTTTATCTATTGTTTTGGCAGTTACTTTGTGTTCATGTTTTGTTTTGATTCGTTGTCGACCCCTGGAAAATTGTTCTCGATCGTTTTCAGGTTAAGATGCAGGGGGTGAATAAAGCTGGAGCCAGGGGTAGGCAGGGAGCGGTGTGTGGGATGAACGTAAAAACAAGCAGGAATATTTAAATATCCATCAATATTTCAATTTTATTCCACTTTGCAGATGTTTTCATCGTGTTATTAAATCCACATTACCTGTAATATTATTACAGTCAATACGAACGCCAATTCACTTGGATTTCAAAGAGATTTCGAAAATGTGACGCGTATCCTTATTTTGGTGGCATTTAAATAGCTGTTTTTTTAATTTTAAATTAAAAAAAATAATAGCAATTTTCAATAATTATATTTTTATTTTATAAACACTGCATTAAACAACGCCATCTTTTAAAGGTAACAGCAAAACACTCAATACTGAATATTATTCATGGCGGACAGCCTGTTTCTTGACGGTGCTGTAACTCATCATTTCCAATGTTTTCGATGGCATAGTTGTTTCATACATTTTAAATGTTTTTAAAAATTCACAATTATTGTGAAATGATGCATATTGATATGTCTTCAAACCCCTTATCCGCACCCAAATGGTGCATAGGGCACTGCATAATATGAACGCAGTATTAAATTGATCACATGAAGGAAAGGTGATCAGCCCTCCGCTTCAGGTACCAGTCCAGGGTAATATTGAATTAATATTAGTATTTAAAAAATTACTTATTTATTATGCTAACCAATGGTGCATAGGGCACTGCATCACAAAGAAACAGTGTTATATTGATCGTTAAATACACAAAGGAAAGATGTTCAGCCTTTCTTTTCAGGTACCGGTCCAAGGTCATATTAAATAAATATTAGACTGAAAAATCACTACTATTAATTTTTACCCTCTTGGGAATCAAACCCGGGACCTCCAACATGGAAGCCTAGCGCACTAGGCACTACACTATGGAGGCGGATATATTTATTTATATATTAAAATAATATTAAGTTGTTTCTGTAATGTTTTTCGCAGATACTTTGTGACACATTTTATAAATTTTATAAAATTAAACAACTTTTTTTTTTCACTTTTTTTATAGTGGTAAAAACGAAGTTTAATTTTATAAATATTTAGATGATTTAAAATCCCTAACACGATATTCATGTTAGCTGTAACTTAAATTGAGATTGATTTTAACAAAATCGACGATCACATTATTATACTACGGGGTACTAAAGAACAGGGTGGTCTCAATATCAGTACATTGGCCTACCGTCCAATATAAGTATTTTTTTCTTCAAGGAACTATACAATAGCAAGATTTAAATTAAACACAATTTACCAGTATGGGTCCTTGCAACTGCTCATATATGTGTCGCCTACTTTCAAAATCCGCCAGATCCATGTAAATTGATTTTACAAAAAATGCAAAATTCTCCGAACAACATTTACGTTTAAAAGATATGTCTATCTTTAAATAAAATATAATGAAATAGAGAATTTTCCCATTTTTTAAAAATAAATTCAGTATAAAAAAAACACAAGACACAAACCGATAATGAAGTAATCTTAATTTTTGACCTATCCCCGCTTTCTGATTGGCCGATATGGGTCAGAAGGCAAGTTCCATGAATATAGCGAAATTTGAAATACAATGCTGTTTTTAAGTATTTTTTAGCAGGGTTTTCGAGTTTGTAAATATTTTAAACAAAAAACCCACAATTGGCATTCCGATAGAGTATTTATTTTTAAATCTTAAATAATTACATCTGGTGGATTTTGAAAGTAGGCGACACACATATTTTCCTATTTTATAAAAAAAAAATTAAATACACTGCATCAAGCAGATTCATCTTTTATAGGTAACAGCAATACATGCAAAACTGCACATAACTTATGGCGGATAGCCTGCTTCTTGACGGTGCTATAACTTATAATTTCTAAAGTTTTCAATTTAATTTTTGTTTCATACGTTTCATATCGTGGATATACTTGCAAAAAATATTAACTCTAAAATTGAAAAATCTCTGTTTATGAAACCTGAATAAAACACCCGCCATTTAACTTAATGTTGAATTTACTTTTAAAATCATATTTTTATGACATTTCAAACTACTGAGTGTATTTTGCTAGTTTACAGAACGTTGAAAACTTTATCATATGCATCATTTAGTCGAAATTGCATATTTTCGAGCTAACGTTTTTTGCCAGTACACCCACTATATATTTTAATTATTTCACAAGCATTGTGAAATTATGCACATCAAAATATGTGCTTTATATTTTTTTCATTTCTATTCAATAAGCTTGAGCCATAACAACCCGTGATCGGGTACCTACAGATATATTGAATAAATAAAGTTCCAATTTTTTCCTTCAAGATTGTTGTTTTGAACATTTTCAAAACCTTGCTATATTTCCTAAACACCCAGTTATTAGAATACGGGGAGGGGTGGAAGGCTGTAGGTAGAGATAAGGTTTAGGGGATGATTTGAAAGATAGCTTAACTTACTCGCTAAGTAACAAACAACACTGAAACCTTTCTGACATCTATTATATATTTAAAGCCTTATTTAAACACGCCGATTTGTTTGATTTTTTAACAATTTTTAAAAAATTAAACGAATCTTTAAATTCGCAAATGTAGAAAAAATACATAAAAGAACTACTGGGTACGCAAAAACACACTCCAGTTTTTTTCAAATAGTTTTTTTGAAACTTTATTTCTTTTATTTATTTATATTTTAACGCAGTTTGAGTGAAAGAAAAACGTTTGTTTTGCTAGTAAAATCCAATGTTTTTAAATGTTATTACTAAAAACATTTTCTTTAATATATTATTTAAAATATTTACTCCAAGAAATTATATTTTTAAAGTATTTATTTATAATGTCTAAAATCTAATATCTATTTATTTATCTTTTTTATATATAAATATGATAATATTAACAATGTAATATAAATCAATAAATAATTTTTCCTCAATCTTTCTCATTTTTTATGCATTTGATACTGTCATCGTCAACATTGTCAATATTGATGACGTTGTCCATATTGTCAATTGTCATTATTCTCAATACTGATGACGTTGTCAATTGTATCAATAGTCATATGTCAATATACTCAATACTGATGACGTTGTCAATTGTATCAATAGTCATATGTCAATATACTCAATACTGATGACGTTGTCAATTGTATCAATAGTCATATGTCAATATACTCAATATTGATGACGTTGTCAAGATAGTAATGACACTGTTAATATTGATGACGTTGTTAATATTGCCAATAGTACCAAATGAAATTGTCAATATCGATAACACTGTCAACATTGCATGATTTTTTTCTTTTCCAGTGCTCCGTCTCTTGTGGCAGCGGAGTCCAGGTTCGAGGAGTTCAGTGCATAGGAGGTGGAGACAGCTCCGTTGAAGATGGATCACCATCAGGAGAAGAGCTCTGTCCAGCCGCTTCTAGACCCATCTCCCAGAGACCTTGCTCCACAGGGATAGTCTGCCCTACCTACCATCAAGAGCAACACGGAGAAGACGTAAGGATTCATGGTTATATTTATGACATCTCAACAAAGGTGAACAAGCATATGGAAGTATAAGTACTTACAAGTCTTACGACCATTTGCAGGCTGATTACTTTACAAACTGCTGGTTGAATGTACAAAGGACTGAACGAAAAAAAACTCTTTATTCTTAGCATCGTATCTTAATCGTCCATATTTTCATATTCGAAAAAAGACACCGATGATTCTAGCGTAAGAAATATCTGGTGTCTTTTTCGAATATGAAAATGTTGATG
Organism: Brachycentrus maculatus; assembly: GCF_059751285.1. NCBI lineage: Eukaryota > Metazoa > Arthropoda > Insecta > Trichoptera > Brachycentridae > Brachycentrus > Brachycentrus maculatus. The sequence goes on from NW_028281114.1 coordinate 154,404, forward strand.
ATTTAGATATCATTTTTGGATTTTTCTTTATGCATTGTTGCCCTGTGGCATTTAACCAGCAATTGTGTTTGACATTCACCATTCTTCCCATGATTGACAACCACACTACTCGAATTTTAAATAGCTGGAAGTGCGATGCAGGAGCCTGGGTAAGGACCTTTCCGACATCGGATCCATGATAGTTCATAAGGAACTGTCACGAGAGGTTGTATCATACACGATGAAACTAGTAAAGGACACTGGTACCATAAACCAAACTAGGACCCTCTTCTAGAGGAACGAAAGACCTATTAACGATTACAAATGGTCATAAATACTTACCTAGAACTTCCAAGAATTTGAGTAGTGCGATTGTCAATAATGGGTAGAATTGGTGAATGTTACACGTGTGTTAAGTGATACACTTAAAGATGACGGTCGTCAGCCCCGGAAATGCTCAGACTTCCATATTCTTCTTCATCTTTGATTTTTTTAATTCACAAAATTATTATATTTATTAAAATTAAACACTTAAATGTTTCCTTTTACAAAAAATCATGATACTCAACCCCCCTCCCTTCCCTATGTTTATTAACCTATATAAAAAAAAATATTCGCCTCTTCCACATTCATGCATCTCCTCATACATACCCGCCGATTGTTACGACCTGACCTTTTTCAGGTATTTGGCATACCTGATCGTGCCATGTTTTTCTCGATTAAAATTTAATTTAAGTTAATTTAATTTGGCATTAATTTTGTCATTCCACAAAGTTAATGCCGAATCAATAAATAATATAATTACATTTTTTTTTCTATAATTTCAGGATGATATCGAAGATCTCATACCAGGGGTGGTGTATCACACACAACCTTTAATCCAACCCTACCCTCCACCCCAAGCAAAGGCTGAGAAGCTAATAGGGGAGCAAATAGTACCGTCAGAAGCAACGTGAGTACCTTTTCTGGATATTTCAAACTTCAGGCATTTACCATTCATTTCCAAGCATGCTAGCATTTTTTAGATACATTTATTGATATGTTCATCAAACCGTCCATCTTGTTACATTTGTGATTCTAATCCAATTCTCTCTCGAATGATGAAAGCAAATAACAGGACACGTTGGAAAAGAAATCATTTCTTACTTTACTGATGACATCTCAAGTTATCATAAAGAATATATCAAGCCACAAAATAACTGCTTGTTAACAAGAGAAGTAAGAAATATCAATCCGTCCATCTTCTTACATCTGTGATTCTAATCCAATTCTCTCTCGAAAGATGAAAGCAAATAACAGGACACGTTGGAAAAGAAATCATTTCTTACTTTACTGATGACATCTCAAGTTATCATAAAGAATATATCAAGCCACAAAATAACTGCTTGTAAACAAGAGAAGTAACTATCAAATCGTAAAAGAATACATCGTCACCATACTGGCAAAAAACGTTAACTCTTAAATCCCTGTTTGAATAATCATTGTTATTTCAAGCTTTTAGGCTGAACGAAATGCCCGCTATTAAACTTAAAGCTTTTGTCCGCCTCCGTAGTATAATGGTCAGCACGCTCAACTACCGTTCTGGAGGTCCTGGGTTCGATTCCCAGGGGGGGTAAAATAAATAAATGGTCCACCGAAATCTATTTTTTTAATAAAATTGAATAAAAATCGCTGATTGAACTGAAAAGAACCTGTTCCAATTTTTAGTTTGTTTGTTTTTTTTGACGTACTATCCAAAATTTATCTGAATTTGGCAAAGGTAACTTTAAGAGCTGAAAAGTAAATTCTTATATTACGTTATTTCTGCGAAAAAAAAACACATTTAAAAAACGTCGTCAACAGACATTTGAAACGTTGTAAAGGTCAAAATATAAGATTTTTCAGGTGAAAAAAAGGTAACACGTGAATTCAATAGATTCATACATGTATTGAAAAACATTTCATGAAATTTCATCCATTACGGTGTTACAAATTATCGTGGATAATTTGATCAATGGTTTGCAAGGGTATAGTGTGATAAAAGCTTATTTTCTTCTTTTTATTTTTCTTCCTCCTCTTTTCCGCGTTCAATGGTGTTTAGGGCACTGCATCATATCAATGCATTCTTATGCCGATCACGAAGACAAAGCAACCAGGCTTGCGGTGATATTTAACTTTTATTTATATATATATATATATATATATATATATATATATATATATATATATATATATATATATATATATATATATATATATATATATATATATATATATATATATATATATATATATATATATATATATATATATATATATATATATATATATATATATATATATATATATATATATATATATATATTTATATATATATATATATATATATATATATATATATATATATATATATATATATATATATATATATATATATATATATATATATATATATATATATATATATATATATATATATATATATATATATATATCTACAGTTGAACCTACTTTAAAGAGCATAATTTGTTTAAGTTTTTTTTTCGTATTTCTACTTATTTTTAAAGGATATTTTGTTTTACGATACTAGGCTGCATTAACATTTAATTTAAGCACATGGAATATAAAGTAAATGTGAATTACTAAATATATTAAGAATTGACTGAATGGGGGAAGTTTACAAAGGTTACGATTGAGATATATGGACTTTTCGTTATGAGATCAAATTTTATCAGGATTTATGAATATGAGCTAATATCGGAGAAATTGCTTAGTTGATTCTGATACTATCCTTAAAATGGATTTACTGCGCTACGAAATTTCTCATACCACGAAAAATCTATTAAAAAAAACTAACAATCTATCTTTATAAAATAAAAAAATATCGAAATCAAAAGTTTGCAATCAAAGGATTTATGTAAAATATGGATGAATATACATATGTCGTAGCGTAATCATCAATTTATATTTCTATTTTATATTACGTAATGGATAAATCGTGGATTTCTCGAGATCAAAAATTATTGAGATTTCTATTTGAAAACATCATCCTTAGATTTTCAAATATAAATATTTTTTTTATAAATTCGTTTCACACAACGATACCCTGAAAACAACCCCTTCTACGAAGACTGAAAAATCAAAAAAATTATTACGTAATAGATAATTCGTGGATTTCTCGAGATCAAAAATTAATAAGATTTCAGTTTGAAAAAAAACGTCTTTAGATTTTCAAGTATATATTTTTTTTATAAATTCGTATCACACATCAATACTCTGAAAACAACCCCTTCTACAAGGACTAAAAAAACACGAAATTACACTGAAAATATTTCATCGAAGACATACAGTAGGTGGTTCAGAAAGTTCTCGATCATTCTTTAATCATATTCAGGTACACCATTTACATAAACTTTATTCTCAGTCAAACAATTTGTCTTTTTTCAGAAATTATAAAATATTCTTTGCTTGCGGCTGGTTGTACTTGAGGTATTGTACCTATCAAATACCCTCTTATATACTTAATTTAATTACATGCATCCGAGTTACTTATATGACTGCAACCCCAATTCCTTCACTGAATGCATAACAAGTACTCATCTAGGTATTCCTTTCAAACATAATATGTACTTATTCAGGTATTCCCTTTCAAACGTAATATGTACTTATCTAGGTATTCCTTTCAAACATTATATGTACTTATGAAAGTACTCTATAACTTAATATGTTCTCATTGGGTATTCCTTTCGAGGCGAAGAATGTTTGCAAGGACAGAGTGGTGTGGCGCTCTATTCTCTCTGCCTACCCCTGCGGGGAAGCGGCGTGACGGTTAGTTAGTTAGTTTCAAATGTTGAACATGTTTCACTAGGGATTATTTTTCACAGTTGGATTATTATCATTTTCAGTGTTTGAAAATGATACAAAATGCATCGAAACATGTCTCAATAGATTTTAAGAAATAATGATTTTCACGAAGTAAAATTAAAATGAAAAATTAATCATTTCATTGTTAAATTTATTGTTTCCAAATATTTGAGAGTTGAAAACGTACTACTGCTTATTATTAATAGGATCTCGTGACGGTTCGTATAAAATGTCAGTTAACAGTTGTTTACACTAATGTTCTCACCCTTAATTAAATAAAAAACACTACTTTTTCTTATAAAAATTACATCTTTCACGCGAAACTTCAATCAAAATACAATTAAGTTTTACGACCGTACGAATAATGTAGAGTGGGTTTTTTTACGTAATTTTCGTCGGTGCTAGACTTGCCAGTATTTTCAGATAATATATATAAGAGTGATCGCTAATGATATTTCATAGTTGTTGATTTTCATAACTGTTGATTTTCATTAAGGTGGTATTGAAATGGGTAATCAATAAACCAGGAAAACTCTATTTATTATAAACCATATCCGCTCCCTGAGTGGAGCATATGGAGTCCACAAACTGTCTCCAGGCTTTTCTGACGGCTGCCAGCTCCCTTGCCTCCTCCCAAGTCAGATCCGCGTCCCGAAGCTCTGACGAGAACTGCCGACAAATTGTCAGCAGTGGTCGTCCTGGGCGGCGCGAACCTGATGCCTTGTAAAAGAGGCAAGCTTGTTTAAGGCTCTCAGGAGGCATGCGGAGTACATGGCCAAGCCAACTGAATCGCCTTTTCTTGACGACAGTTGTGACCAAGATTTGCTGCGTCCTACGCCTTATCTCTTCATTCCTCACAAAGTCTAACCACCGCACGCCTAAGATTCTCCGCAAACACCTATTCTTAAAGCTTAGTACACGACAAATATATATTTAATACCACTTTTTTAGTTTAACGATTCAGAACAAGATACATTGATATGTTAGTAATTTTCGTGTTGTCAAAAAATGGTTGCAAATTAAATCGTTTTTGGACACCCGAAAATGTTGTAAATAAAATAACTGATCAATTTATAGGCTGCATAAAAAATTTAAATCATATTTTTAGGCGTTTCCTGATATTTAAAATATTTTGCTAAGGATCTTGCATATATTTGAAAAAAAAGGGTCTCTGCCAGCTTAAATCAAACATAGATATTGCTGCAAATTCACACACGAAGTAACGTAAGGATTATATGACGTATGTATGGGTTCCAAAAAAATAATAGTGTGGATTTCAATCATGGATAGAATTCTGAATTTAAGACGTACATAAATTGATCACTTTAACCAGCCTATGATGGGTCGATGAGCCATATAAATATTAAGAATTCTATATTATTCTTCATCTATGTAGAGATACCAATACAAAAATATAATGATACGTTAATTGAAAGGAATACCTATATATGTACGTACAATACTTGAATAGTTTAAGACATCCAATACTAGGAAACAAACACCCTGATGAAAATTCCCATGAAAACATGTGTACCCATCATCATCTCTCTTGTACTGAGTGAAAACACGATTTTTTCATAATTATAGGATTTCGGCATGCTCCAAAACTCAAATAGCTTAACCCGACGAGAATGTGATGAGAAAATGTAACAATAAAATTTTAGCGGGGTACAATATACCCAGACCTTGTCGCGTCCCAATAAAATTGCTTAAAAATATAAATTATTATATTTTTTATTTAATTTATTACGTAATATGTATATGTTTATTTTTTTAATAAAAATAAAACGCGTTTATAGTAAATTTATAATTATTTATAAATATCATTCTTGAAACGTAAATACAGTGCTAACGTAATATAACGTAAATCATGCAGTAGGTCGTTAGAATTAGGGAATAGTTCAGATTTTTGTGTGTTTTTATTAGGAAAGCCATAGAAAAAAGGAATTTTTGCTTCATGAAATGGTCTTAATTACACATTTTTAATTAGGAAGGTACTTACTTATACTACTTCAGCCTTTTTCTTGTGTCAAGTATTGAACAAAAGTCTCCCTCTTGGACTTCCACAGTTGTCTGTTAGACGCGACTCTCTTCCAGTGCAGGCCCAGCACTTTTTGATGTTATCGGACCATCTTGTCTAAGGCCTACCCATGCTTCTACGTCCTGTTCTAGGCCTCCAGTCATCACTTTATTCATGCATCTATCATAAGACGTATGTCCCACAGGACCTGCCTAGCTCCACCTTTGTTCCGCGATGCTTTGAGACACATCTTCATGTTACCTTGATCTTTTTACTATCCAAATATTCGTTTTTTGGTCCCTAATGGATATATCTTAAGCATTTTTCTCTTCTTTAGCTTGAAAAAATCAGATGTTTTCTTTTGAACCATTAAACTCAACTTATAATTAAGGGCTATATCATACATTCGTCTCAAAACAATCAATTTATCAGTGTTCTGGACGACTTCTTTAGCCCAGTTTATGGCTGTTTTAAAAGCTTCTACGGCTTCAGAAGGTAGAATTTTTAAATCTGGCATCAACGAAATCTTTCGGATTACAGTCGTTTTGGATTAAGGAGCTTTCGGATTAGCGAGGTGGCACTGTATCAAATACCAAATTTAAAGTTTCACTAAAATAAACTAGTGTTTTTGCCTAGAATTTTTACTCATGAATTACTTGAAATTATAATTAACTAAAAAAGGGTAAATCCACTCACGAGTAGGCATAGGCTATGAAACTTAAAAAGTTGAAGCCTGAGTAGAGTCATGATAAGCGGTGTTGCATAAGCCGTAGCTAGATTTCAGAGTCACTTGGACGTTAGGTAAATCAAGAAAAACACTAAAATATAAAAAAAAAGCAAAAAAAATATCACACATTTGCATAACATAATAAATATTTTTTCCTCTTATAGATAGATATACATATTACTTGGGTGAAATCAGCACAATTTTGTGTTTGAGCGTGAATATCTCTTCGAACATCCAACGCCGTACTATGATTATACCACCATCCATCACTTTATATTTTTTGAATTAAAAAATATCGATATTTTAAATAGGATCTGGGTATGAAATACCCTGCCACATTCTCGCCGGGTTAAAATCGCACATTTTTATACATTTCAATAATGAGACCATCTACAACAAGTTATCATCCATCCCACATTATATTCCGATATTATAGAAAAAAATCTTCATACTTTTGTTAGAGTTAGTTATGTTTGTGTGTGTTTTCTGTTTGTTATCTAGAACCCCTAATTAACCCTTACTTAGGGCCATCGTAAGGTAGTGTTTTCGTACACTTTTAGATTACAATAAATTTTTTGTGTTATTTAAAAAAACGGATTTATGATCCTGATTAAAATAAATTTATATAATAAAATAAAAATCAGTTTTTTTTCACTTTTATTTTATGTGACCAGTGACCGAGTTTCGTAGTTAAAAAATCATTAGACTGGTTATATGTGTTGATGATTTAAATATAAATTACTCATTTATTTTATAAATTAACAAAGTCTTCATGATGAACAAATATTTAAGGAAGTTCTTTATTGAGATGCTTCTGAAATAAAAATAATATGCAACGTATAAAAATAATAAATAAACACAAAACAAAATCTTTAATAAAAACGACAAAATATGAATTGAAATCCAATTAAATTAATGTAGGCAGTATCCACTTATATATCGTTTCATTTAGTTAAGCTCCTAACGTTTCAAGTGTAAACTAAATCCTCGTTCTTCGTCTATGTTGAGATGTCAAGAGTTGAGTTTTATTACATTTCAATGTCTTCTTAACTTTGATTTAAAAAAATTAAAAAGTCCCTAAAACATATCTAAAGTTCTTCTTGTAAATAATTATCTTATAAGCAGAGCTTCCAGAAATGACATCGTGTGATTCTAACCATTTTCCGAATAAAAATACGTCATTAGTTTTCATCAAATTACCACAGCAAAAAAAAGATAAGGGAAATATAAAAATTAACAAATACGTTTTAATATTAAGCTTACGCACTTTTAAGGGCGAACCTTTCTCCTGGAAAGGTAGCTCTCTGTAAGCAAACGCAACCATATATTTTTCTAATCTAAAATTTAATATTAAAAATTGGTATTATGCAGTTTAAATTTGTTTATTAGGTTGCAAAAATGCTACCCATTTGTTGAATTTAAAAATTAACGCGATAAAAGTTTTACACCGTAAGCTAAAAATTTTCTTCTTAAACCACATACTTAAAAATGTAGTCACACATTTATTACATATCGAAGTTTACATTTCTTTTTTTACTTTTCTTGAAAAATCACTTTTAGGGGTTCAAATCCTGATACATTGATATACAATGAAAAATAATACTAAATAAAATAAAAAATAAAACATTTTTCTCTCTACAGTGCTATACAAATACGTCTAGATATCATATGATCGTAGTGTTATTAATTTATTTTTCATTTCATTTTTATATTATTATACATGTATTTTCTACTCAATTCAACACAAACCTTTTACTTTTTTATTTCTTATCATTGATACCTTTATATATCATCGTATTATCATTTTTTTATTACAGTAATATAATATGCTCCTATAATTCCTTTTCTTCAGCCTGTTTTCCTACATTCTGCGAGTTTACAATATTTCTATCACAGCTTTTATTGCACACAAATTTTCAAATTATGGCACAAAAACACTGATTGGAATTTCAAATATTTGCACTCTTATCTATATGGCACATTCTATCAAATTATATAATCATATCTTCATATAAATCCTTTAAAACATGTAATATTACAACAGTTACCATCACAATAAACATACAATTCATAATTGAACCAGAAACTTTGAAAATTTCCATTTGAAAATATACAAAATAAAATAACTGCGTAATAAAATCACTGTTTATATTTTAATAACGTTTTGGGCGAAGATATTTAGATAAATAGTAATTTTATAACGACGTTATTTTAAAGGTTATTTTTTTTACATCTAAATGCAGTGAATTTTCTTAATAAACCTCAGTTATTTTAAGTTTTATGAATATCTAAAGAAATGCAACCTAGTATTTTTTTTTACATTTATTCAACAGAAAATGAATTTATAGGCATTTTACTTTTCCCGTACTGATCATCCAAAAATTAGACACGATCAGAAGGATTGTATCAAAAGATCCCGGTCCATATTTGTGTGGAAATCGTAGTACGCAGCACGCAGCAAGTATCAACTTGCCGCCAACTGAGTCATGGGCGGGACGTCCGCTTCAACGCGCCGTCAGGCAGCGACTGAATGAGAGGCCGGAAATCAGATCAAACGAAATCCAACTAGTTTATTTGTTTCTTTTTTTTCTCTCGTAGTACCATATGTATTATGTAGAGTGAAAGGAATAACATGTCGCTAGCAGACAAAAAATAATGTGTTGATGTATACCGATTTATTTTGTTTTTTTAATTAAAATAATACTTTTAAGCACGAATTAACGAATAGAATTTTTAAAAATTAAGTAGGAAAATTTTTTTTAGTACAATATTTTTTTAAAGATTACAAAAAAATGGAGTAAGTAGCCCTTTTAAAACTAAAGTTATTGAAATAGATTCATATATGAAGGATTTCCATACCTCTATTAGATCCGTCTAGGTTAAACGAGTAACGAATGTCACTGGTTAGTTTAAGTGATCATTCCATACAATATGGTTGTTACTTTAAAAAAAAAATTAAATAATCTCAAATATGATTCACAGTATTTGCCCAAATAACTTTTATAACCGTCATTTTAGTGAAAAATTACAACATTCAAATGATTTAGCTTGTAATGCATTGAGTTTTGGACGGAGAAAGCCAAAATTTAGCGTGTTACTGCCATTCCGAATAATTATATTTGATGAATTGAATCCATAATTGGAATTTTAGAATTTCCGTGAAAAACGTAGTTAATGTCAAAAGTTTAGAAACGAATGGAATATCTTTAAAAGTATTCCATTCTAATTTTAATTAATATCCATTTAAACTATTTGAATTTAAACTTCCGACTTGAGATTTTTTTACAAAGTTTAAACTTTAGACCATTTGAAGCTCAAACCCAACAGAGTAATTGTCATTTAGCTCGAAAAAATATTAAAACGACCAAAATTTATATTTGTTATTTATGGAGTAAGAACTGTTTTAAAAATCTAGATTTTTAAAGGTCAAAAGATTTTAAAAGTTTTAAGGTTTTTAAGAGGTTTATAACTCACCAATAGATGTATCTAGTGAAGTTCTAGTGATTCAAGAATAATGTTTCAAAATTGGTTTCAATATTTTTCATATGTATGAGATTATAATCCAGGATTCGGACCTCACATACTTATATAAGAGTTTCTGCTTAGTAAAAGCACCAATAGATGTCTCTAGTGAAGTTCTAGTGATTCTAGAATAATGTTTCAAAATTGGTTCATATATATAGAACTTCCAAGAATTTGAGTAGTGTGGTTGTCAGCCCCGTAAATGCTCAGACTTCTATATTGTTCTTCATCTTTGATGAGATGTAAAAAAATAATATGGTTTTTAACTGGTTTTTTCCAACATTTTGGGTGTATTCAAATTCTTGTTCACAAATCTGGGTTTCTGCATTCAGGTGTTTTTTTTTACATTTGTATTGTTTTTGAAAATTTTGTGAATAAAATAACAGGTCAAATCATTAGCTGCATAAAAAATTTAATCATGTTTTTAGGTGTTTCTCTGTGTGTAAAATAATCTGGTAAGGATCTTGCATACGTGTAAATAAAAGGATCTCTGCTGAATAGAAGCTTTTTTAAATCAACCAAAGATAGCTTTAGTGATGTCACACAAAAAGCGTTACCAGAATTATGATGTATGAAAGAGTTTGAAATTTTTGAGTAGCATGTTTGTCAATCATGGGTAGAATGGTGAATGTTACATGTGTGTAAAGTGATCACTTAATCACCGTGTAAGAGGTCGTAAGCCCTGTAAATACCCAGACATTCATGTTCTTTTTCATCTTTTTTTCGATGTGAAAACTATTTTTGACTGATATTTTGACTCCTGAGGTACTTCTGAAATCAAGATGATGGTAAATTTTTTAACTGATTTCTGAAATTCTTTATAAAGAGAACCTTTTATTCTATCCTTACTAAATCATTTAATGTAAGATTTATGATTTACTCGTATACGTGAGTTCCAAAAGTTTCAGTAGTGTGGTTGTCAATCATGGGTAGAATGGTGATTGTTACACGTGTATAAAGTTATCACTAAACACCAACCTTTGGCAGATTGCAAGCCTTTTAAAATACCCAGACTTTCATATTCTTATTTATTGATTTGGCGTTTAATTTGTAGAACTCCATTTTAATTAATGTATTAATTTTAAATCAAATATAGATTTTTTTAGTCAACTAAGCTGTATTTTATTAACAAAAACACATAAAAAATAATATTGTGACAGTTGTTTCGCCTTGTTTCGTTTGGTAATGCCCTAACAAGGCGAAAAAAATGTCACAATATTATTTTTTATGTGTATTTGTTAATAAAATACAACTTAGTAGTCTCAAAAAATCTGTGTTTGGTTTAAAATTAATACATAAATCTCATATTCTTCTTTATCCATAATATATGAACAGCGTCAATTTCACAATACCGTTTTTATTTTATATCGGCGCCAAGAGCTTTGATTACAAAATGGTCTCCATGCGAGACGGTTTTAAGAGGCAGGTCGAGAATCTAATCTTGTCGAACGGCGTTAAAGTTTATGGAATAAATATCGAAAAATGAAATTGCCGCCATAAAATGAATACAATTGGCGGGCTTTCCTTTTTTGCGAAATGGCGACCTGTCCTTCTCCGCATAACACAATATTCCTCGTCGAGAAAGTAATTAGGGTTGTGCCATCAACTCGAATTTTACGGCAGAAATTCTAAACTTAATATGTTTGCAATAGCGATGGCCGCGTAATATAATTATGTGTCCAATAGTTCAACATATCGATGCAGTATTGTATTGATCGTTTATCAGTTGAGGGAAATCAATCCCTTGCTTCGAGTACCATTTCAGGATGATATTTTATTAGTATTTGAGTAAAAAAAAATCTGGGAATCAAACTTGTGGCTTTTACGGCAGCCAAACGCGTTATCTTCTTGTATTATATATTTAATTATTATATTTATATATTATATATTATACTGCGAGGGTGGACAAAATCAGTATATATTTGTAATTAATTTCAATTTCAAACTCCATAAACAGTTTAAATGATAAATTGATACTGTCTTAATTTTATATTATTATATCATTGACACTTTACACAATAAATAAAAATACGTTTCTTGATGTTTTTGTAAACATCATGTATAAAAAGAATATTTGAATGTGGTAGAAACGATTTTTTTTAAAGTATAATAATATTGTCATCCGTTTATTTTTATCGGGTCATATAATCGTGAAATATTACGTATGGTGTATTTAAAATTGCAAAGTGTTGAAAACTAAGAAAAAAGGAAAGAAAGAGAAACTGACTAGATGTAGTACGTTATAAGTGTTACCTGAAATGGTTCAATTTATAAAAAAAATACTTTTTAATATTCTTAAAAATGTAGGGATAAAACTAAAATACTTTCGTGTTTCATAAACTTTTCCAAATTCAAAATATTTTTGTTTTTGTAGAATATCGTAAATATTCAAATATATTTACATATATATTTCCTTCAACATAATTTTAACAGCGTGACTGTGCGCATATAGATGTAATAGAAATATATTTTTTTAAAAGGTTTATTTTCTACATATGTATTTTCAATGGCTTCTTCAAAAAATAGTTGTAACGTTATTAAAAACAAAATAACTCGAATCGATAAATAACGGTCAGGCCAACCCTAATATAATAAAATTACGACTATCGTAGAAATTCTGTTGTCGTTTATTAATATTTAATGTCTAAACGTGTCTCTCTAAAGGGTTGTGAACGTTTTTTTACTCCTTAAACGTAATATAAAACATCACCCTTTCTAGTAAACACGTGCAAATTGTATTTTACGTCAGACAAAACGAATATGGTCTATTTTTTTTACGATTTATAAAAATCTTTAATCGATATTTTGCGGACATTTTTCACAACCCTATTTTAATAAACCCTTTTTACCTTTTATAAAACTGGTTTTTTTACCTTTTTATTGTTATTTTTTAATAAATCGGAAGACGATTTATATTACGATTAATCGAATAGTAGGCCTTAAGCTATTGACAATTTTGAACTACCTAACGTCTAAGTGACTCTGAAATCTAGCCACAGCTTATGCAATACCGCTTATCGTGACCCTAATTAGCCTCTAACTTTATAAGATTAATTGTATATTCCTACTCGTGAGTAAATTTACTCTTGAAAGTTAATTTATTTCACTATTCGCACATCTATCATACATCGTTTTGTCGCACATTCTTCTGAGAGATCGCATTTCGACTGCATTCAGTCTATTTTCATCCTTCTTTTGCCAACTCCATTTACCATGTACCATGTACCATGTAGTAGACCGAGAAAAACATGGCACGATCAGGTATGCCAAATACTTGAAAGTGGTCAGGTAAGGAGTCGTAACAATCGGCGGGTATGTATAAGGAGATGCATGAACGTGGAAGAGGCGAAGGATGTTTGCAAGGACAGAGTGGTGTGGCGCTCTATTCTCTCTGTCTACCCCTGCGGGGAAGCGGCGTGATGGTTAGGTTTTTAGGTTGAGTTAATTTAATTTAAAAGTTTATGCGTATATTCTAGGCAAAAACACTCGCTTAAAATACTCAAAAAACATTTAAAAATTTGTTGGCAAATCTACCGATAAAAATACGAAAATTACTTAAATATTTTATTTGAACGACTTAACACATGCCACGTCTTACAGAGGTGTAAAAACGATGCCTAGGGCACTTAATTTCATTAGTCTTTCGCTAATATACCCATGCAAACCAGAAAATAACACAGTTTTATGAATATTGAAAGAATTATCAACAATTTGGGATGTTATCATTATGACGCGTGTTTCGACACATTCAACATTATTATCAAATACCTTGATGATAATGTTGAATGCATCGAAACACGTGCGGCAATAAGTCTAAAGAAAAAGTGGTATTTACCAAGTAAAAGTTTAATAAAAATTGATAGATTTACAACAAAGTGACTGCTGAAATTATATATATATATATATATAAATATGATATATATATATATATATATATATATATATATATATATATATATATATATATATATATATATATATATATATATATATATATATATATATATATATATATATATATATATATATATATATATATATATATATATATATATATATATATATATATATATATATATATATTTATATATATCGTAGTCAGACAGGAGAAGTGACCAAGTGCATTTTTTACAAAAACGGGATTATTGACTATTTGATATCTTACTAACTCAATATTGCCCTGAAAAAATCCCAAAGCGATTTTTAACTTGGAAGTATAATATATTGACTTGTTAAAAATGACTTACTGCATTTATGTTTATTTTCTTGACAAGCAAAAGTGACTTAAATGGCCCTCCTGAACATTTAACGTTTTGTTAGTTGGTTACTTTCTCCTGTACGATTACGTCGATAGTGGTTTTTTCGTTAATCGAAAATCATAATCATCACCATGATCGAATATGTGCATGGTTTTCAGATTTTATTTCCAGAATATTTCACTATATTTTAGCTACTCAACACACTGCCTGCTCACATTCTATTGTATTTTTGAGAACCATCGATTCCATAGAACACTTTGATGCAAAAAATACTTCAAAGATTTCGAACATAAACCCAACTCTACAAATTATACAAAACAAACTAAGCAAATTAAAAATAAAATAAATAAAAACAATTCAATATTTGAAAACATCATTTTGATAATTGGCTAGTTCAAAGGTAATTTTCAATAATATTCATTGTCCGACACCGATGCAGAATGCATCAAAACACGTGTCACGATGAATTTTAAGGAATAGTGGTATTCACCAAGTATAATTTAAATTAAAATGGATACATATTACCACAAAGTGACTGCCTTATCAATTAATTTAATCAGTTTCTGTTAAAATCGTGTGGTTGAAATTTTAATAAATTTATTTAAAATACATAAAAACATTTATACATTTTATAAATATATAAAAACATTTCTTGAGTGTTTTCCGCGTGGCACATTTTATAAACTTTATAAAATAAAACAAATTTGTTTTAGCCACTTTTTATTGGTACACTTTATCCAACCAGTTTCGACGAGAACCTTGTCATCATCAGGTTTTATGTACTAATTTCTAAAACATTGAAATACTCATAGTTAAGTTAAAATTAATTAATGTTTTAGAGTAAATTAATTTTAATTTAACTATGAGTATTTTAATCTTTTAGAATTTAGTACATAAACCCCGATGATGACAAGGTTCTTGTCCAAACCGGTTGGATAAAGAGGTTAAAACGAAGTTGTTTTATTTTATAAAGTATATGAAAAAAATACTAAGTTATTGATTGCGTTATTTTTATCTGATAGCAATAATAACTTCCAATATATTAGTGAATTAGATTAAAATTACAAAAATTCATACCCAGTTTAAAACTAGTCAAAGAAAAGTTAGAATAAATAGTAATTTTAAAATAATGTGTATTAAGTTTTACAAAATATGATAGCGAATTTGAAATATTTCAATTAGATACGATACAGTACTGGATTGATATAGCCTCATGTAATAAATGGATAGCATTTTTAATTCCAATGTAAAAGTTCCATGGGAATAATTTTAAGCGTAGCCACCTCCAAATATCCCTAATTTAAAGGATGTTATATTTCTTCAATACATGCCGTAAGTCTTCTCCCATTTCTTCCTTAAACACTTACCTGATCCCACTTTTCATCTTCTTATTTTTCACTTTTCATCTTTTACCCGTACCCAATTATGCACAAAGCGAAATTGGGTAGTATTATCATAATAATAAAATAATAATAAAACCCTCATCCGCATCCCAATGGTGCATAGGGCACTGCTTCATATAAACGCAGTGTTATCTTGATCGTTTACACATGAAGGAAAGGTGATCAGCCCTCCGCTTCAGGTACCAGTCCAGGGTAATATTGAATAAATATTACAGTGAAAAAATCACTTATATTTATTTGACCCCCCCTGGGAATCGAACCCGGGACCTCCAGAACGGTAGCCGAGCGTGCTGACCATTACACTACGGAGGCGGACATGATTATCATAATACTTACTTTTTTTTATTATTTATTTGGGTTGACAACAGCAACATATGTAAAACAAACCATTAAAAGATATACATTAAACAAGCCAAGTATAGTTAATCACACAAACAAAAAGATTAGTATTTCAGTAAAAAT
The DNA here is from genome assembly GCF_059751285.1 of Brachycentrus maculatus. Taxonomy (NCBI): domain Eukaryota; kingdom Metazoa; phylum Arthropoda; class Insecta; order Trichoptera; family Brachycentridae; genus Brachycentrus; species Brachycentrus maculatus. Next base: position 170,619 of record NW_028281114.1, read on the forward strand.
ATATCCGATTTTTACTGAAATAAATATAGTTATTTCAGTAAAAATCGGACAATCTAGTTACTTACATATTACAATATTTGTAGGTACAATATTTTTTTTAACTACTAGATTTTAAGTCCACCTCCGTAGTGTAATGGTCAGCACGCTCGGCTACCGTACTAGAGGTCCCGGGTTCGATTCCCAGGGGGGTCAAATAAATATAAGTGATTTTTTCACTGTAATATTTATTCAATATTACCCTGGACTGGTACCTGAAGCGCAGGGCTGATCACCTTTCCTTCATGTGTTAACGATCGAGATAATACTGCGTTTATATGATGCAGTGCCCTATGCACCATTGGGTGCGGATGAGGGTTTGATGACTAGATTTTATACTTTACATACAATATACACAAAAAACAATTTACAGAAGAAAGGTTTTACAATCAAATAATTATGTACAAAATATTGTGTACATAAGGGTGAAGAAATATTTCCATCATAGAATTATTAATATTTGGAAGTGGCTATTTCAAAAAAATCTTGCAACTAAATTAGGATTATTCAGGTAACTTCCATTCGACATAGTGCATTGATAATGTTTGATGCATCGACTGCATTTTTGCTGCATCTTTCCGCTTCTCTTAGCATTGCTTGACTTTATTTTGTATATCTTCATCGATTGTTTTGTATACCTTCATCATTTTTCTTTCCGCGTTCAGTTTCATCAAGGACGCAGACTGGGGCCCTTGCAGCGTCACCTGTGGAGAGGGAATTAGGAAGAGGGAGGTCCACTGCAAGATATTTCTAGAATTCAGCAGGACCATTGCCAAATTGCCGGACTATAAGTGCGCTGGACCCAAGCCTAAAGAAGAGACGGAGAGATGCGTCATGGAGCCTTGTTCTATGGCGTATGGAACCTCTTATGGTGATTCCAACTCTCCGTCGCTTTACCCCAGCGACACTTATAACAGGTATGACACTTATATCATTGATATTTGTATACATTTTTTAGGAATAACCTGCAAAGCCACTTCTTCAAGAGACTTGTCTGTAGGTAAGATAATTAGGATATCGAAGGTAAATGTGAAAAACACATTACAAATACCGACACTTCTTAAAAAGACCTCTACAAATCGTCATTGATTGAAAGCTGTTCCAACTGCATTCCCGGATCTAATATATTATAGAAGCATCTAGACTTCCTGACAGATCTCTCTTGAAAAGCAAATCCATTTTATGAACTAAGTTACGTAAGTTAAAGAAATTTTGAAATAATTTATATCTCAATTTTACTGTGAATTCACATTTAATAGATTTCAATGCCAGAATACTCTGAGGAGATGAATTCATTCATACACCGGACTACTTATCGAACAAATGTAAATGACTGTTATCTAACCCTTATCCACATCCAATGATGCATAGGGTACTGCATCGTATAAAATCAGTGTTATCTTAACCATTAACACATGAAGAAAAGGTGATCAGTTCTGCGCTTCAGGAACCAGTCCAGGATAATATTAAAGAAACATTAAAGTGAGAAAATAATTTTTATTTATTTTACCCTCTCTGGGAATCAAACCCAGGACCTCCAGTATGGTAGCTGAGCGTGTTGACCAACCTAATATAACCTTACCTTACCAAAAAATATATGAAAAAAATGCTTGAATGACTACCTTCTGCAAACCGGGAAAGATTTATAAGCCGGCATAAAAAAAAAACACAAAATTCGTACATCGACAAATGATTTTTTTTAACTAAATATTTATTTAATTTTTTCTAGAATATTTGCCGCAGATACTTTGGGGCACATCTTATAAAATCTTTATAAAATTAATGAACTTTGTTTTCACCATTTTTTTTTTCTAATACAATTTAACCTACCGGTTTCGACAATACCTTGTCATCATCAGGGTTTATTTTAAATCAAAAACATACAAACAAAAATAACATTTAGGATTTTTATGGAGTGTGTGGAAGTTTTTGATGAGAGTATATTAATGTTTTTAATGTTTTTGATTTAAAATAAACCCTGATGATGACAAGATATCGTCGAAACCGGTAGGTTTAATTGTATTAATATAAAAAAAGTGGTGAAAACAAGGTCAATTAATTTTATAAAGATATTTATATAATTCTAAATTATCCAACTGTCTGCCTCCGTAGTGTAATGGTCAGCACGCTCGGCTACCGTTCTGGAGGTCCCGGGTTCGATTTCCAGTGGGGTCAAATAAATAAATGTGATTTTTTCACCCTAATATTTATTCCATATTAGCCTGGACTGGTACCTGAAGCGGAGGGCTGATCACCTTTCCTTCATGTGTTAACGATCAATTTAACACTGCGTTTGTATGATGCAGTGCCCTATGCACCATTGGGGTGCGGATAAGGGTTTGAAAGAAAAATTATCAATTTTTCAGGCATTCTAGTTTCGGTGATGCTAATATCCGAGTTGGAGCCGGAGTTCCGGGCAAATCTTACTCTTGGCAGGAACAAGGATACACTCACTGCAGCGCCTCCTGTTTGGGAGGTGTTCAGGTAAAACCTAACTAACTAACCATCACGCCGCTTCGCAATTATTATTAAAATGTAGGTTTTTTTGGATTTCTAAATTTTCAGATTATTCAGATCTGACTATGGAAGTTTAACTTCAGAAACTAGTAGTCATTAATAAACTCAAGTAGTATAAAATCAAGTGTTTCCTCAATCATTTTAACGATAGTAATTATGTCAACCTTGCATTATTTCCTTATTTCACCATGTGAACATCTTTCCTAGGTCATTTCCGCACATTGGTCTAAGAGATCGCTTTTCAATTATCGTAATTACTTAATAAATCAAAAATAATTTAAATTTAAAAAAACGTAAAAAAAAATATTACTACTACATTCTTACAACTACGGCTGTCCAAACTTAAAACACAGTAAGGGACATTTTTTAGTAGTACGTTTTTTTTTGCATTTTTGGACTAAGTCGAATCTACTTACCTCCTTATTAATTTAAATCTTATTATTACTTATTGATTTGAATCTACTTATTAATTTACTTACTTAATGGTAGTCCAAAGATGCAAAAAAAAAGTACTACAAAAAAATGTCCCTTACTGTGTTTTGAGTTTGGGCAGCCGACTACAGCCTTCATCTTATCTCCAATATAGAACAAATGCCTCCCTCTTGGACTTCCACAGTTTTCTGTTGGACGCGACTCTCTTCCAGTGCAGGACCATCTTGTCTGGGGCCTACCTACGCTTCTGCGTCCTGTTCTAGGCCTAGAATCAAATACCTGATGCTTGCTTTTTTAATAAGTAATGAAAAATATTTTGTTTTTTTTTTCAAAGGAACTGATTGTCAACTGCGTCCGAGATGACACCCAGAAAATAGCCTCCCCGTACATGTGTGCTCCCGAAACTAAGCCTGAAAACAGAATTCGGACCTGCAATGATCATCCTTGTCCACCAAGGTACTTCAACATTTTTTATTATTCAATGTATTCGACTGTCAAATTGGCATAAATTGATCCTGAAACCTGTAGAAGAGGTCAGTAGAAGGAATCTGTAATACTCATGGTAATCAATCTCATGGTAATCTATAATCAGCATGCTTTTTGACATCTGCTGTCACTTGGCATTTTTCAATGTTTTCGATCGCATTATTGATCCATAGATCTCTTATATTTTCAATGCTACATAAGTATTGTAAAATAAAACAAAAATATTTATTTTATTATTTTTTGACATCTCATCAAAGATGAAGAAGAAAATGGAAGTCTGGGCATTTACGGGGCCTGACAACCTTCATAGGCTGGTTGAAGTGATCACTTTACACACGTGTAATATTTACCAATTCTTTATTTAGAACTTCCAAGAATTTGAGTAGTGTCAGCCCCGTAAATGCCCAGACTTCCATATTCTTCTTCATCTTTGAAGAGATGTCAAAAAATAATATGAAAAATACTCCTATGATTGGAGATAATCCAGATTTGTGAACAAGTATTCTGACACACTCAAAATGCTGTAAATAAATATTTAAAAATGTGATTTCTCATTTTATTTGTAACTATTCTCATTTTCTTTCTATTCCATTTAACTAGACTGAGTGTGAATAACGATCATAATAAACGATAGTTGTGTATGATTCAGTGCCCTTAACAAAGTTGAGTGATGATAAGGGTTAAAAAATGAATAAATTATTTACAGAATTCGCTCAATTTATACGTTTTATTCTTTCAGGTGGAATTTCTCCGACTTCTCTCCTTGCACCAAATCTTGTGGAATTGGTATTCAAACCCGTGAAGTCAGTTGTATCCATGAGGTTTGTATATTTTTATACTTCAAGTGGATCTTCTTAATAAATAACTAAAGAATAAGAGAGAGAGAGAGTCCTGGTTCCAACTCTAATGTATGGAATTGAAACATGGAGTTGGCAAAAGAAGGATGAAAGTAGACTGAATGCAGTCGAAATGCGATCTCTCAGAAGAATGTGCGACTAAACGATGTATGATAGATGTGCGAATAGTGAAATAAGGAAGGAATGCAAAGCTGAGATAAGCATTATCGATAAAATTAAGAAAGGTGTGTTGAGATGGTTTGGACATGTAGAACGAATGAGTGAGGAAAGAACGGTAAAATAAATTTATGAGGCGAATAAGAGAAAAATATATGAGAGACAGAACATCTCGAAAGAAATACAATTATTTAAAATAGTTGGATTGAAAATAATTTGTTTATTCAATATTTACACGGTCGTTGATTGGTGCTTTAATTGGTAATAATGATAAAAAAGTTTGTAAAAGCTTAAATATGAGATGTATTATATTATTTATTGATTCGACATTAACTTTGTGGAATGACGTGTTGATATTTTTTTTAATTAAACACTTTAATATACCACTTTAATGAGTTTTATTTAAACATACCTGTAAGTTTTTGAAACTAGTCGTATATAAATATATAAAACTCATTAAAGTGGTATATTCAAATGTTATTTTTTTTTAAATGAGTTATATTAACAGTATGTTGAGTGTGTCCAAACACTTGTGTGTCTTTACTTAGGAGTTATTTTTCATCTTTAAATTTTCACTCAATTATCGATTATCTAATAGCTGCCTATAAATTTCCACTTCCAAACCATATGTTAGACATTAATTTCCTAAGTTTGTTTCAATTTAAAATTTTGCTTAATTTTTTTATTAAAAAACTGATCTAAGTACCTCATATAACTAACTTCTTTCATGTTCATCTTTTTGATTCTTTGTTTTCTGTTAAAATCAAATATTTATTTGTAGTTTATATTAACACTTTCAATCTAATTTTATTTCTGATATATTTTGTATTCTTACCAGTGCCTCTTATTATAACCTAAAATAAAATGAGTACCCACACACAGGCCATGCCTTTGTGGGATCTTTTTTTGTATTTATATTTTTATTTAATTGTAATTTATAATATATTGTAAAATGCTATGGAATTTTTAGTAAAGCATTATTTTCAAACATCGTAACGGTGTTTGAAAATAATGCGGAATCCATCAAAACACTTGTCACAGTAGATTTTAAAAAATAGTGGTATTCACTAAGTAAAACATTAATTAAAAATGGACAGATTTTTAGATTTTTACCACAAAGTGACTGCCGAATCATACAATGAAAATTGTTTTTTTACACTGCGTTTCTTTCAGGTGACTAGGGGTGGCGGTAATACAGTGATCGTCCCAAACAGCATGTGTCCCCAGCCTTCTCCTCCTGACAGGCAATACTGTAATGTCCTGGATTGTCCTGTAAGATGGCACACTACCTCGTGGTCCAAATGTACCAAGGCTTGCGGGGGAGGCGTAAAGGAGAGAAAGGTATGAAATTGTGGGCATCGTAGCAGGTACGGTATCTAATAATATATTGTATATGTTGCTGTTCCATCATAATTCAAGATCTAACAACTCGGTAAAGTGATCGTTTCGTTTAAAAGTTTAATTAAGATAAACTTTCAACATTATTTTTTTATTTATTGTAACTGCAGACAATGATTAAAGAAAACACTTCGTTTTTTACCACTTGAGTTTTATTATAGACTACATGTTTCAGAAGTTAAACTTCCATCATTCAGGTCTGTATAATAACATATTATACATAGTTATTATACAGACCTGAACGATGAAAGTTTAACTTCTGAAACATGTAGTCTATAATAAAACTCAAGTGGTAAAAAACGAAGTGTTTTCTTTAATCATTGTAACATGTCTTATCACAAAGTTAATGCCGAAACAATAAATAAAATAACTGCAGACAGTTGGGAGAGTTCCATATTGAATTGATGGGTAATATATCCAAAATTAAACACGGTTAATGGATTGAATTCTACTTTATTTACAAATATGATATGTGACGCGTTTCATCTTACACTTGGAGTGTATGATAGAGTGTTCGATAATGCCTTAATAAGACGAAACGCGTCACATATCATATATGTAAATAAAGTAGAATTCAATCCATTAACTGCGTTTAATTTTGGATATATTACCCAACATTTTTTTGCTGAAAGAAGATAGAGGAGTCTGGTAGCGTTGAGTGTAAAACAAACAAGATGATCATTTTTCAAATAATTATGAAAAACATTTTTAATAAAATTGTATTAAAAGGTTTCAAAAACCAAATTTCAGTCTTAATAGTGCCATATTTATTTTTTTACTTAGGAAATCCTTAACATCGAGGAAAATGGCTTCAGCATTTTAGACAAGGCGTTTGTGAGTTCGGCTTTATTTTTAATAAAGCCGAACTCACAAACGTAATTAGTTGAAGCATCCTAAAGGATATATTTAAAGGAGAATGAACTTTATCTTAGCAATTAGCAAATAAGTAGCTGAAATTTAGAAAATATATTTTGAAAAAAGCTTTCAAAGCGCTTGGATTTTTTGTTGAAATTGGATTTATTTAATCACATCATTATTTCAAAAAAGTGTATTCTATAAAAATAGATTTTTTTTTGGTCTGTTGCTGCTTGCAGCCAATTTGCACCTCCTACAGCGGCTATGCCGTCGGACCATCTTTTAGGGGTTTTTCGACGCCTCTCTTATTCTTCCAAGGTCTATATCTTCTTCTTTCTGTGCCACTTGTAACGAAGATCGGTCATCATGGCTATCTTCGATTTTGATGCTGGCGCTCGGAATAGAGATTTGGTGCTTCTGCCAAACCATTGTCGTAGGTTTTTCAGCCATGATGTCCTTCGGCATCTATATAAGGTCTATATATCAAACATTTATTGGTGCTCCTTATGGGGTTCTGTCTTACAACACGTCACCAATAGACACTTGAGTCTTGCTACGCGAACCATGATAACCTTTATTCTGGTTCTGTTTCTAACTTCTTCATATATATTTCAATAAAACTTAATATGTTTAGGAATTAAATACTTCAATAAACTCCATAAAGAAATAAAAAAAGAAAATATCGAAATTCTCAAGAAAAAAATTAATGACCATAACATTTAAATCTTTCAAATAAAAAAAAAATTTAAATAAAAAAAAAAAAAAAAAAATATAAATATATATATATATATATATATATATATATATATATATATATATATATATATATATATATATATATATATATATATATATATATATGTATATATATATATATTGTATATATATATATATATATATATATATATATATATATATATATATATATATATATATATATATATATATATATATATATATATATATATATATATATATATATATATATATATATATATATATATATATATATATATATATATATATATATATATATATATATTTGTATATATATATATATAAATATATATATATATATATTTAAATGTATGAAAAGAAAAAGACTATTATACCATTAATCAAATAAAACCAAAAACCTTGAGTGTAAGTCCCTCTCCAAGCACAAGAGCTCAGTCTCTTTTTTGGAGAGGCACAGCGAAACTAAAATTGTAGGTTTGCCATATGGATAAATGTATTGAAATTGTTCTTAAAAAATTAACTTTATTAAAAAAGATGAAAAAGAATATGAAAAAAAATTAAAAAATTAAAATATATATTCAATTTCTATACATTTCTACTTAATATAATCTTATAATTTTAAAATATATATTTGAAGCACTAATTTGCGATTTTCAATTTTATAATAAAAATGTAACTTTGTTTTAAAATCACTATTAATATTTTATTATAACTTTATTATAATGTCTACCGGTTTCAAAGCTAACCGCTTCTTTATTAAGAATTAATCAGGCTTGAGTTTTAATAAAATATTTATGGTGATTTTAAAACAAAGTCACATGTTATAATTTTATTTGGGCTAAGCCTCTCCTAAAAAGAGACTGAGCTCTTGTGCTGAGGGACTTCTTTTTTGTTTTTGTTTACAGTATCATGTTATACATTTTAAAATAAATATTACTTGGCAACATATATTTTTATGCGGAACGGGGGAGTTATTTTGTTTACTTAAATGGCCTTTCTTTGATAGATTTATATTATCCACTGACACTTCGTGATGGAATTGCATTTTAATATATCATTATATTAAAAGCAATATTTTTAGCTTGTCCAGTCTGATGATGTCGGTAACGACGAAACCCGGTCGCTGGTCAAATAAAAATAAAGTGGAAAAGCTAAAAATATTGGTTTTAATCTAATAATATGCCCTTTCTTTGGTTGTAATTGCAACCATGGGCAGCTGGATCCGTTATATCATTACAATATTCCTTGCAAAGTCAAGTGAAGATGAAAATTTGTATTTTTTATACCAGGTGGAATGCAAGCAGGTGATGGCACAGTCACATGTGATCGAAAGACCAGACGCAATGTGTCCCCCCAACAAGCCTCCATCCACGAAGCCCTGCCACACCAAGGGTTGCGTACAGGACTCGTCTTCTCCCACCATCATCACGTCTGAAACCACATACATCCAGCATGACCCCAAGAAGAAGAAGGTAAATCCAATATCATCTTTGCCTTATCTTCCAAAACCTCTCGAGTAGAAATATATAATATTAATGACTTTCAAAACAAGTGTAATGGCCTCCGTAGTGTAATGATCAGCACGCTCGGCTACCGTTCTGGAGGTCCCGGGTTCGATTCCCAAGGGGGGTAAAATAAATATAAGTGATTTTTTCACTGTAATATTTATTCAATATTACCATGGACTGGTACCTGAAGCGGAGGGCTGATCACCTTTCCTTCATGTGTAAACGGTCAAGATAACACTCCGTTAATATGACACAGTGCCATATGCACCATTGGGGTGCGGATAAGGGTTTTATTATTCAAAACATGGTTTGTTCACCCGGTAAAACTGTAACTAGCCGGATAAATTATTTCATTTTGTTGTATTATAATTTTGTTTATTTTGTTAAAAACCCGGGACCTCCAGAACGGTAGCCGAGCGTGCTGACCATAACACTACGGAGGCGGACGAAGGGAGGAGGGTTCAAATAAATATTAGTGATTTTTTCACTGTAATATTTATTCAATATTACCATGGACTGGTACCTGAAGCGGAGGGCTGATCACCTTTCCTTCATGTGTAAACGATCAATTTAACACTGCGTTTATATGAAGCAGTGCCCTATGCACCATTGGGGTGCGGATAAGGGTTTTATTATTATCATTATTGTTAAAAACAGTACTTTTGAAATAAACGAGTTTATATTTAACATAAAATTACCCTTTTTGTCATCAAATTAATACAATTTTGCGGCTATTTGGATAATGAATATCTCGGTAAAGGAAGGAGATAAAGAAAAATCTGTGAATGTATATGATAGAGGCCAGTTATAAGAATGCTTTGAGCCGTGTTACGCCAAACAGCCGCAACTCGAGTTACTGCCTGTTGCCTTACACATTATTTGTGGTTAAGCGTACTTCCTCTAAGGGTTGCAAAGCATATACATATTTTATATGACATACTTAGGGTGGCGCAAAATTAATCATCTGATTTTTTTGCCTTGTAGACTGAATGCAGTCGAAATGCGATCTCTCAGAAGAATGTGCGACAAAACGATGTATGATAGATGTACGAATAGTGAAATAAGTAAGGAATGCAAAGCTGAGATAAGCATTATCGATAAAATTAAGAAAGGTGTGTTGAGATGGTTTAGACATGTAGAACGAATGAGTAAGGAAAGAACGGTAAAACAAATTTTTGAGGCGAATGATAGCGGGAAAAGAAGCAGAGGAAGACCGAGAAAAACATGGCACGATCAGGTATGCCAAATACTTGAAAGTGGTCAGGTTAGGCGTCGTAACAATCGGCGGGTATGTATGAGGAGATGCATGAACGTGGAAGAGGCGAAGAATGTTTGCAAGGACAGAGTGGTGTGGCGCTCTATTTTCTCTGCCTACCCCTGCGGGGAAGCGGCGTGATGGTTAGTTAGTTAGTTAGTTAGTTTTTTTTGCCTTTTTATTTTTCTACTAAATAAAAAAAAATATTTCTAGTTATGAAAATCTTTACTTGAACTTTTATATTTTTTTTTGTTAAGTGGAAAAGATAATATCCGTCAAATGGTTGCCGCCAGTGTTGAAACACATTTGTGCCCGTTTTAATTATATGTTTGTGTACTGCAGCTGTCTAGTTCACAAATCGCTCACTCCTTTCAAGAAATTCATAAATCAAAAATCGTCAATTTTCAGTTGTGCATGTTTTCGGAATGCCTAGAACATGTTCTATATCCCAGCAAAAGCGACATATTTTTAACTTAATATTTACCCGCTACAGGGCAGAAAATGTTGTTTTTACATTTTGAAGAAAAGGTATTGATTGAATATTTTTTAAAATAAACTTAATATTTTTCAAATGGAGAAAAAACCTTCAGGTGTTACCTTAAAAGATCTGTTACACAGTTAAAAGTTCAATAAGTGGCTTGATATTTATTTTCAATACATTGTGTTATATTTTTAAACTTTAAAACGTTCTCCTGAAAAATCAAGTTTTTTGATTTATGACGTTCTTGAAAGGAGTGAGCGAAATATCAAATATGATTGACGTACAACGCTATTTGCAAAAATTAAAACATCTTCTGATAGGGTGATTATTTTTGCGCCATCCTGTATAAACTCGTAAGTAGTGTATTTGTGTGTCATATTAAACATGAAATAATTGTTTAAATAATTTCAGGTGACGCTAAAAATCGGAGGTTCGGCCACGGTTTTTTATGGAACTCAAGTAAAGATAAAATGTCCCGTGAAGAAATTTAATCGCACGAAGATCCTGTGGGCGAAGGACCGCGTCTACCTGACCAAATCGAAAAAGTTCGCCATCTCCAAAAAGGTTTGTTGCGATAACATAATGATATATTTGTCTCCGTAAAATTGCTTTAAACTAGAGATGTGACTAATGGGTAATCGTTACTTATTCGGTTACCGAGTCAAAAGCTTCGTTAGGTATTTTTTTTATTTGGGTTAACAACAGCAACATATTTAAAACAAAACAATTAAAAGCATTAAACATTAAACAAGCCAATTATAGTTAACCACAGAAACATTAAGTTTAGTACAAAATATTTAGTGTAGCTCTAGCAAATGAATGAAAGTGTGTGTATGTGTGTGTGTGTGTGTGTGTGTGTGTGTGTGTGTGTGTGTGTGTGTGTGTGTGTGTGTGTGTGTGTGTGTGATGTTTATTCTAGTAGGGACATACATACAATGCTGAGAAACATATTTTTTAAAGATCCTGATAGGACAATATGCTCACCATTCGACTTTTCAAGACAGATTTTATAAAGAGTTTACAAAACTAACCTGAAAAAATAAACAAGAAATAAACTACTACTACTAGGCGAAGAGGATGGAACACTACACTCATCTGTCCCAACAAACACTTCTAGCTTCCTTCGCATTCAAACAAATTATCATACATTCCATCCAATCATGTAGACTTTTGACATTACTAAATTTGAAATTCCGATTGATCTGGTCGTGCCTTTTTTGTCTTTTTTGTGCGTCCTCGTTCTGTTCTCATGTTCATATTTTCTAAATATACTTACTTACTAATTCATTCTCTCGTTTTCCGTTCGCTCCACATGTCCATACCCCTTTCAAAACTTTTGTCAATCGTTTCAACTATCCCTAGTTCAGCCTTATAATACTTTCTAATATCTTCATTTTTAACTCTGTCGTACAACTATTTCCACACATTTATCTGAAGGAATGCATTTCAAAGGCGTTCACTCTACTTTGTTCCTTCTTTTGACTATCCCATATAAAGCTTCGATACATCAGTGCCAGTACTAGTATAACTAACTAACTAACTAACTAACCATCACGCCGCTTCCCCGCAGGGGTAGGCAGAGAGAATAGAGCGCCACACCACTCTGTCCTCGCAAACATTCTTCGCCTCTCCCACGTTCACGCATCTCCTCATACATACCCGCCGATTGTTACGACTCCTAACCTGACCACTTTCAAGTATTTGGCATACCTGATCGTGCCATGTTTTTCTCGGTCTTCCTCTGCTTCTTTTCCCGCTAACATTTGCCTCATAAATTTATTTTACCGTTCTTTCCTCACTCATTCGTTCTACATGTCCAAACCATCTCAACACACCTTTCGTAATTTTATCGATAATGCTTATCTCAGCTTTGCATTCCTTCCTTATTTCACCATTCGTACATCTATCATACATCGTTTTGTCGCACATTCTTCTGAGAGATCGCATTTCGTCTGCATTCTGTCTACTTTCATCCTTCTTTTGCCAACTCCATGTTTCACTTCCATACATCAGAGTTGGAACCAGGACTCCGTTGTGCACTGCCAGTTTAGCTTCCGCTGATAGGTTTTAGTATAACGATACTAGTATAACGGTACAAGAAATATAAAAAGTCATTATAAATTTGTAATAAAATCTGATTATTCATAATTTTTTGTTTTACACTTTCCGGATAAAACTCCTACATGTCCATTCCAAAACGATTTGCAAAAATGAGTCATTAAATAAAAAAAATGACTTATTAACATATAATTAAGTATAAGTCGTTCGAAAAAAGAGGTTTGAACTATACTACTACTGTAACTGTTACTTTTTCGTCTCTGTTACTGTTATTTTAACCGTTACCGATATGGTAACTGCTTCTTTTTCGATTACCTGATTAGGATGGTATTTGTTACTTTTTCTAGGTTTGTATTTTATCTTGTTTATCTTCTTTCTTGTTTTTAATGTTAAATTGTCAATTATATTAGGATCTCACAACCCTATTCGTACTACATTAATTGAAGACGTAAGCTTTAAGCGATCGAATCCAAAAACCGAATTAAATAACGACTTATTTGAAACAATTCGTTATTTAATCCAGTTTTTACGTCGATCACCCATGTCTACTGTAAACTTTACTACTGTGGGTCGTGTGAGTAAATTGCTTTGTCTTTGAATGCGGTCGGACATATGTTTAAAAGATTTCAGCTCAAGAAACCAATTTTTATTTATTTATTTCATCCATTTAATAAACTTCAAAACGCACATCACTTTTTTTGGCCTCCACTCGTTTTCAAATAATTTTATTAACGTATTATACGAAGAAAAAACGAACTAAATTGCGAAAAATTTTATTTTTTCACATTTAAATTTTTTTTTTAGGTGTGCTCTATGAATAAAATTTTAAATACTCATTTGTTTGAAATCTTAAATCTCCTAAAGGTATTCACCGACTGCTTGGAAATTGTAATACAAAGTTTAATCTGAACCTCATTGGCAGCGTCATCTGTTGAACGAGACATCAACACACGTAATATTAAACGATTTTCATGGCAGACAATATGCTTCTTAACAGGTTCTGTCACCTAGCATTTTCAACGTATTGCATTGTTGTTTCATATATTTTTTTTTTATTTTCATTGCTTCACAAGCATTTTGAAATTAAACATATTAAAAATATGTGTTCGTTATTTATTTTTTCATTTCTATTTAACCAAAATGAGCCAGAGTAATTCTAGGTATAGACTAGTTAAAAATTCATGTTTCATATGTATTATGAACTTTATTTATACCGTGTCACAGTCGTCAAAATGTGTCTAATAACATTTGTGAGCGAAAAGTTTGAATACAGACAGTAAGTAAACACCCTTTCGCGATAGTTTGGGAAATTAACAATAAGAAAATCCATGAGGGTAGGATAATTTCACTCATGCGGGCTTAACCCATTCAGCTACCGTTTTAGACTATTACAACTCAAAATAGAACGTCGTCATTAATGGAGTTGGAGATTCAATTTTTCTTATTTTTTCTTCATTTTTTTTACTACTTGTCTTATGGTGCATAAAATACGGCAATGATATGACGCAGTGTTATCTTGATTGTTATTCACAAGAAGGCAAAGTGATCAATCTTCCGTTTCAAGTGCTAGTTCAGGGTAACTAATTAACTAACTTAAAGGATCAAGAGTTAATATTGTAAAACGGTTGCTTTTTCTTTCTTTTTTGTGTGATAATTATATTAAAATAGGAAAATGAAAAAAAAACTATTTTATTTTATTTTGTTTATTTGGAAATTTAACAGAACATTATCATAAATACATTTACAATAATAAATAACAACAAAAAACAGGTAATTGTAACATTCCAATTACAAAGTTTCACAAATGTTAAATGAGTTAAAAGTAAACAGCAAGAATAAAATAAAGCAAAAGTTAAGAATTTGAGGCTAAAGTAAAATAATAAAACAAAAAACATAAACAGTTATAAGATGTACAAGTTGAGAAGAGCAATAAAGTAAAAATAAGTGCTATAAGGCAATAGCAAAAAAAAACAGTAAACACATATAAAACAGAAAACATACGCAACAGATACGTAGCTATGTTAATATGCTAATATTAAAGTGATGATGATAGTCCTCTAAATGCCCAAAGAACTCCACTGACAAGACACATAATGTGACTTGGTGGGTCTCTGTAAAAAATAAAATCTTAATAATGTTAATGGATTTATAATTCAATTTCAATTCAATTCAATTATTTTTTATTTATAGATAATATACACATTACAAACTTGAATTTAAATCACATACATTAACAAAAATAGAAAGCAAGAACGCTATTGCTAAAGGCGTAGAAGAATCCAACTTCGAAGAACTCCTTCAGACACATTTAACAGATCAATATCCAATGAGATATTGTTCAACATAGCGGTAGCTCTTCCTACAGGCATAACCATCGGCAGGTTGGTCCTGTGTATAGTAATGTGAAACAATCTATGCCGACGCTGTCTTAGATAACTATTGGGAACATACAGACTAATGTTCCGGATAATTTCAGGATTATCGATCATACCGCGCAACAATCGAAATATTGTAAATTCATATATACATATTTGTTTGTATTGTATACGTACATTATAACATTATTTAACTAATATAGTTAGTAAAAATGTATTAAAAAAAACTTCAGATTGTATTTTCATCATTACCAGTTTGCATTTTCACCTATTGATGAAAACATCTTTATCACAGTTCTCTAAACCAGTCGTGTGTACATAATAAACTCAAAACTGGTATTATACAAATGTTTTATTTGTATATTAAAATGAAAAATCTCTCTTGCTGTTTTCAGGGAGCGCTTCGAATCCAAGAGCTGAAACTCCAGGACGCAGGCAGGTACTCCTGCGAGGCGGGGAAGTCCACGGCAGACCTGAATCTCACTGTCAAACCAAGGCCTGGAGAGTTTCCGAGCTCCGAGGAAATAGAGAGACAGAAGTCCAGCATGGTGGAAGACCCAAACGATTCATTTGATAGGTGTGTGTCACATATTAAATTACCAGTTTTATGCCATCGATGTGATAAAAGCCTTATTCTTCTTCTTCTTGGTGTGGGCCTTGTCGCCTGTTTTTAAGAGGGATAAGCTCTTGCGATGTCGATTCCCAGCTGTCAATCCATGTCTTTGGTGGTCTGCCCGGGAATCGTTTTAGTGATAAAAGTACAATAATATATCAATCGAATGGAGCCTTCCAATATTGTCTTGTATTGTGTATGTTACACAATGTGTTATTTATTGTTTCGTTACATTTTGTGGTAAGACATGATAAAATTTTAAAGAATACACTAAAATACATAAAGAAAGTGGTAAAAAAAACAATTGTTTTCTTTTAAATTTTACATGTTTACAATATTTTGAGTATGTCCAAATATTTATTGACAAATCTGGATTATCTCCAAGAAGAAGTTATTTTTTACATTATTTCTTTTACATATCAACATAGAATGTGAATATAAACCAGGATTTGGACCTCACATACAAAGAAACAGTTTAATGGACGTGGTTGTTATGAGTTTGCACATACTGTGTTACGATTTCGATCAATATCTCTAGAAGTTTCAAAAATTTTAGTAGTGTGGCTGTCAATCATGGGTAGAATTGGTAAATATTACTCGTGTATAAAGTGATCGCTTGATCAGCATATGATAGGTCAAAAGCCCTGTAAATAGCCAAAACTCCACATTCCTTTTCATCTTTATTGAGATGTCAAAACATTAATGATAAAGTTATTGTTTTGTATTTATATCCACAGAGAACTTTTTGACATTTTGGTACTTTTTAAAATATCTTGAGTTGATATGAAAAAAACAAGTGGCATTATTGTAAGTCATTTTTACCACACGCTTTACCATGGACAAATAATAAATAATCTAATCAAGAACTTGGCAGAGTTCCTTTAGCGACTACTGGATCCAGTTTGAAGAATAGCAATTTGGTTATGTATGTCTAAATTTTAAGCGCTTTGCCAATTAAAAAATGCAATTTGGTAATCAAAACTCTAAGAATATTAATTCCAAAAAAAGGGGATTAAATAACGCAAAGGCATCGAAGAAAATCTTTTTGTATTATAGTTTAGTATGTGGTTAGATGCTGTAAATACATAATGGATTTTTGAGTTTCAGGAACGACGCTCGATACCGCCCCTTTGTAGGGAGTGAAGACCAGTCGCACGAACAGAGACCGGGCTCCGACCAGATGTCCATCTACAAGCAGCGGGAGAGGACGAGGGAGAAGGAGCGAGAGCAGAGAGAGAAGGAGAGAGAGAGAGAACGGGACCGGGAAAGAGAGGTAAGATGAAAACACGAAGGTCAGTTTTCTGGAAGATCCTAAGATAACCTGAAAAACTGAGGTCTGCAGAAGGTATTCTGGGTTAACAGTGGTACAATTTCAAAGATAGGTAACATAAATCACCCACAAGATGTAAACATAAAGACTATCTTTCTTATTAAAACACTGGAAGATCCAAGGATAACCTGAAATGATGAGGTCTGCAGAAAGTATTCTGGTTTTAAGAGATATCCAACAAAGATCACCCACAAGATGAAAACACAAAGGTCATCTTACCAATTAAAGCACTGAGAGATCCAAAGATAGCCTGAAAACATTGGTTCTGCAGAAGGTATTCTGGTTTGACTCATAGTTCAGCTTCAGACAATAGGCAACACTGATCACACACTGGCTACCTTTCTCCAATTACGCTCTGTAGATCTTTGAAGGCATACCTCATAATAGCAGAGGCCAGATTTTAGGATTGTGAAATTCTGTATTTTAATCCCAAAACGAAATATTTTTTTTTATAATTATACAAGTTGGAAAATCTTACATTGATTCTAAGTTATGTTAATTTAGAATTCTTGGTTCTTCAGACTTGTTGATAAGGTTGATTTGTTTTAATGTCTGTTTTAAAATACTTGGACTAATTTGATTGGTTAATTCGACTTACGAAGTTAAAAATAAGCCACTAAAATTAGTATAATCAAGTAAATCAGTAAGTTTTGATTATTATCAAGTATTGGACTATAGCTTCAGTACCTTCCCCTTTATCTTTCTTTAGATCTTGGGGACTTATCTGTGCTAGCGCCTGTTCCTCTTGGGACATTTTCTGCCAGCTATCACTCCGTGAGTCTGTTTGGAGGTCTACATCCTTTGGGGTTTCTTCGAAGGGCGATGCATTGTCTCAGTATCCATTATGTTTTATTCCATGTGTTCCTTATATGTACTGTAACAGATGTGATTAAGTGGCTTAGTGCCAAATTAATACCCTTATATTAACAAATACTTCTTTTCAGATGCACACCACCTCACAAATGCCAATGAGATACTACCCTCAGCCTGATGATGACTATGGTGATAAAGAAATTGGATCTGGTCACCATGCGGTAGGTTTAACATGGCTACTTATTTTATAAAATAAACGATTTCAAACTTAAATGATAACTAACAACAAGTTGTTTGGGTTCCGATTCTTCAATTGTAATACTAACTCATATATATATATATTCTATAAGTTACTAACAAATTTGTGTGCATCATAAATCTGTAACTAACTTTGCAAAATGAATGATAAACTTTAATGAAATGTTGTGCTACGTTTTTTTTATACTAACAACCTAGAAATGTATTTAATTTGATTTTTTTGTAAAAATTAGGTCATTTGATTCTGTTGACATTTGTTCTAACAAGCAACGTCAAAAAATATCACTTTTGGTTATGCCTGAGCAAAATTAAACAACGCAAAAATGTTTTTTTATAGAAAAATGACATGGAGATTTAAACTAAAAACACCTTAGAGATTGATCATATCCTTGTTCACTAATCTGGTTTCTCCACTTCAGGGAGTTATTATTTCGTTTTAGCCTCTCAACATATAAAGATAGAGAAAAATGCGGTGTTTTACCAGCCTACGACAGATCATAACTCCTTTAAATACCCTGACTTCTGCATCTATGTCGACATGTCCAATTCATAATTTTATAAAAATAAAAACCTCTCTGTTGAAAACCCCAGGATGGTGTATCCTGTTGGTTATCAAAATTCAGTGCTAATTATTTATATTTATGTAAAACATTGTATCGTTTGTGTCGTAAACTAACATTTGTATGTGTACTTATGCTATATTAAATCCTGCATTAACGGACGCATGCACACTAAAGGAGGATGCGGTGCCTTCGCAAATGTCCGTGGCCGGAGACATTCAGGAAACCGATCAGCCAAGTTCTGCAGCTCGACCGATGCCACATTTTTTAAGACTTATCTCCAATCTTCAGGTGAGGAGGGTCTTAAATGGAAAACTTGCACGGAAACTTCGAAACAAAACCTTTTAAATTTGACTGTCTTTGTAAATATGTCTCTGTCTCCAATCCGGTATCCCTCAAGGAAGGCAAATTGTACTCTTTACCGTATTTTATTTATTAATATTTTTTTAACTTTTAAAAAACCCAAAGAATCTTAATTTGGTATGTTAATATATTTACTGCCCTAAGGTATAATCCCAGTCGTCTTGGGGCCTAGGAATTCATTTATTCTATAAGTGATACTATACATAATACTCCTTCTATAAGTGCCGGGTTTCCTAAATTGTGTTTTGCGAGAAGCCGAATAGGTATTCCGCAACAAAATTACATTGGTTACATCTTCTTCTTCTTTATATGCCATTTCAGGTGATCCATAATATTGTTTAAGTTAAATAAACAAACAAAAAAAATTTAAACTATTTAATAAATTCTTCACATTTGATAACTGAAAAAAAAATATTAGTATTTTTTTTATTAAAACCACACATTTAAAAAAATGTTCTTTGTAAACTTATCACTTTGCCTTCACATAATTAACGATCAAGATTGCGTCGATGTGACGCAGTGCCCTATGCACCATAACGTGTGGAAAGGGTCAGAAAAATAATAATAATTAATAATAAATGTACCTATGAAATATATTCCAAAAATACTTTCAATTGTATAGACTGAGCATTGACCAAAAAACAGCAGTGCCAATATAAAAAATGACTAAATCATAATAATAACTGGTGGTGTACCTCCAGAGACCTAACTTGGTCATCAATATTCTTTTATCATTAAATAAATATATATAAAAATTATTATTTGAAAAAATTATTATGTGTTTATTGATTTTTATAAAGTGTACTCTATGTCCTGTTAAGAATTAAAATTCTTGCTATATCTATGTATAATATCGAAGTATCTATTATAGCACTGTTATGTGATAGATTGTAAGGCCAGATTTACATTGAATCAGTAACTGACTTCAAACACAAGGCAAGTCAGTGTGTCTCGATATTGCTAATGTATAAATTGATTTCACGTCAGTACAGCGATGTCGCATCAATGCTGATCAATGTTCTTGGTATTTATTTTCAGCGGTACTGATATCTTCTAAACGCCATAATCAATAGTTGGTCAGTCGCGACTAGAATTTAAGGGTGTCCAATTCTGTCGTTTATCATTTTTCTTTATTCTGTATATCGCTCACTCCTTTCAACAATGTCATGCATCAAAAATCGTCAATTTTCAGTTGTGCATGTTTTCAGAATGCCCAGTAAATGTACTATATTCCAGCAAAAGCGGAATATTTTTAGCTTAGTATTTACCCGCTACAGGGCAGAAAGTGTTGTTTTTGCATTTTGAAGAAAATGTATTGTTTAATTATTTTTTGAAAAATACTAAATATTTTTCAAATGTAGGAAAATATTTAGTATATTTAAAATTCAATAAAGCATTTAGAGTTTACCTTAAAAGATCTGTTGCACAGTAAAAAGTTCAATAAGTGGCTTGATATTTATTTTTAATACATTTCATTATATTTTTACACTTTAAAAACGATTGTGTTATGTCATATCAGGCCCTCCTGACGTTGACTATCACTTAAAAGTGATTGTCTTTGTCTTGAGCAGCTCTAAACAGCACCTTTACAGTCTTGATCCCCGTCCAATCTCGTGAATTCCGGAGCCAGGAGATCTGTCTTCTACACACACCTCGTCGATCCTCTATTTTTCCTTTTATTATTAGGTGCAATAGCTCGTATTTACTTCTCTCCTCTAGGCATGCCCTAGATAGGACACCTTGATATCAGTCAGCAACTGTCTCCTTGCTCTTGCTCTTTGGAGCCCTTTTCCGTTGCTGCCAATATTGGTCCATGGTATCTTTCCTTATCCAAACTCGTTTCTTTTTGGGAAAATATATCTTTTCTTCTAACATATCCATGAACTCTTATAATAGCAGAAGGGAAACATTTCCCAACAAATAGTTGACTCGTATCAAACTCACTGTTTTCTTAAATTAATTTTTCCTTACTAACCTTAATGAGTATCGGCCCCGTCAAATAAAAACCTTGACTGATGACTACGTTTCAACAGTGTAAGTCAGCTATCGGCACCGTTACTGACGTCAGTAACTGACTCAATGTAAACCCTTTATGTAATGAATGTGTACGGTGTTTTATATTGTCATTTATTTTCCCCAAATGCCTGGATTGATTTTATTGCACCTATTTATTCTAGGTAATTAATTTAAAATCTTCACATTTTATTTTATGCTTTTGCTTGAAATGATCACTACTTTGATTGTCAATTTAAATATATTTTATCTTTTATCCATCTGTACCATATGCTTTGCTATTTATCAAATAATTCATATTTGTATTTTATATTTATGAAACTATAGGATGGATTTACAAACGCATGATTTCCCTAGAATATTAAAATATCTCTTTTGAAATATGCATGAGAATTAATATAACGTGAAATGTATTGTTTATTTTTTTTATATCATTTATTTATTTGGCATTAACTTGTATAATAACATGATAATTTATACTTTAAAATAAAATAAAATAAAACACTTGTTTGAAACCACTTTTGAGTTTATTCATGCAAATAAGACCAGTGTTGAAAAGTACAGAAGTTTTCTTGAGAACTTTTCATTTGTTGATGATTTTATAAACTAGTGGTGTTTACATAAATTAACTCAAATGTGGTCTTATGCAAGCATTTAATTATGATATTTTAATTACCGTGCTATTTTTTTCTTCATATTAATACAAAATTATAAAAATCTCATACCTCCATGTCCATCTTTCGATTTTGAAGTCTTCACCCGTTTATCATTAAAAGGAAATCTGAAATGAATTTGTTTCTGACTAATTTCTGTGAAACATATATATTTTTAATCAGTGACAAGAAAATTGATCCCTTATCCTTAAAAAATGTCCAAACAATGACAATAATATGACAAATCAAAATTAATTCATTGAAAGATGGATATAAATATGTAAAAAAATGTATAATTACTTATTTGTTTTGAAAATGTTCATATGAATCCATGATAAATATTACTTTAAATTATTTAACTAGTTTAAAAATTACTTTAATGTTGTTGTCATTTAAATATTTAAGTAACATTTAAGTGTTTTAGTAGCAGTTTTGTGTTTGCTTCATACATTGGCCTCATTAATTTAGCTAGACTATATATATATATATTTTTTTAAATAACCAAATGAATTATATTTTTCATTTTCAGATGCTTTGGCCATTTCAGACGTTCAGTAACTCTCGTGGTCACAGAATGATCAGCGACATCAATATCCTGACAGAAAACAGATCTGAAGAGTCTTTGGGAACCAGCACATCTTCAAACACCATCAAAGAATTCCATTCCTCATCGACCATACCAGAAGAACGGGAAACTACTGACGACGACTATACTGAAGATTCAAAGACAACTCCTTTCGATAAACAAGTGACAAGCCATGAAGCAGGTTTAGAGTTTAGGAAAAGCCTTGATGTTAGACACGGATTGAGTACAAATGATTTCAATAATCGTGGGTTCAACACTGTGACAGATGGAGATTTTGAAAAGAGTACAGTTCAAATCACAAATGGACTTGGTGAAGAGAGCAATTCCGTTTTCACAGATCAGGAACGTCTGACAACAGCGAATGGGAAAAATTTGGGTTTTCGGTAAGAAAAAATATATAATTAAAAGTAACTGATTCACCATCACACCGCTCCTCTGCAGGGGTAGGCAGAGAGGATAAAACACCACACCAATGTCTTTGCAAATAATCTTCGCCTCTTCGTGTATCTCCTCTGATTATTCCAATTTATTAATCCAACTCGTGACCTGACCACCCCAAGAAATTTGAAATACCTTATTATGCCAAGTTTCCCACGGCCTTCCTCTGCTTCATAGGAGCAGAAATAATATACCAACCACATTGTATACTATTTATTTGTTTTAATATCCTTTCTTTAGAACGGTAGCCGAGCGTGCTGACCACTACAGTACGGAGGTAGAGTTCCCGGGTTCGATTCCCAAGGGGGAGTCAAATAAACATAAGTGATGTTTTCACTCTAATAATTATTTAATATTACCCTAGACTGGTACCTGAAGCGTGGGGCTGATCACCTTTCGTTCGTGGGTTGACGATCAAGATAACACTGCGTTTATATGATGCAGTGCCCTATGCACCATTGGGGTGCGGATAAGGGTTTGATGATGATGCTTTCTTTACTCATTCGATTCACATGCCCAAACAGGGTTTCGTCATTACCGACATCATCAGACTGGTAGGAGGTTAAACTAAGCTCTTTATTATATACAAAACAAGGCAGGGGTTCAAACCATGATTCTCTATAAAAAATTCTGACAAAATGAATGAATTGAAAAACTATATACGTAGTTGTTATTTTCACAGTTCCACCAAGAAATATATATACAAAACTTTTTTTTTAATATGATCAATAACTTGAATTATTTTTCTACAGAATGTCGACTAGCAGTGATGAAGACAGCCTTGGAACCATAACGGTTCTCGGTCATGGGAAAGCTGAGAACGTCATGTTCGAATGGGCGATAACAGATTGGTCCAAGTGCTCTGTCACCTGCGGAGGAGGGGGTTTTCAAATGAGAGCTGCTCATTGTATGGTACGTAATATCACCTAACTGTAATGAAATATCATCCACCCAAATGTATTTAACCCTCGATAACTTAACTATATTTGTAGATACATAGTAACTTAACATTCAACAAGTGGACTACGCAATTAAAAACGTGGAAATTATCAAAAGCATTTATTATAAATAATAACTGAATACATGACACTTAACCACCCTTTCTTCGGGTTTTTTCAGACATATTTTTTTATAAACAAGCAAAAAAACACAATGTTTGTTTTCACAAAATATTGTCAGATTGAAACTTGACAAAAATTTGTCAGTGTATCCGGTACGCATGAAATATTTTGGAAACAGATACCTTTTCTCGTGTGCGTAGGTCATACGGGTTAGTGCAGAATGGTGAAGATAAACCGCGCGTATTACGTACGTTCGTATGTGTAGGGTGGTTAAGATTTGGTTTATTAGGAATGAATGTAAGAGACATTCAACAATAAATCACTATTCCGTAAACAAAGCCTGGCGGGTGCGGGGTACAGGGAAGTAAGAGCACTTGACTTCTTCGGAGAAGGGCGTTGTCGCGTGGACGAATGTTTAGTTGTCTAGAGTTAAAAAGACAATGCAATGTCCATGGGTTACTTTGTAAGAGATATGGTCTTATCACCATATCTCTCACAAAGTCATAGTTTTTATTATACTCGTATTATGTAACACATCTCAAATGGGGCCGATCAAACGTTCGTTAAAGGTGGACACTGACCGAATTTTTTCATCGTAACGCAACACGTTACGATGCAAGCATTCGTATAGTCAGTACAGCGAGCCGAGCGCCCCATCCATAGTTTCGGATGCTCGCTGATGCTCGCCGCGAGCGATGTTATGACGTTATGTTACGACGAAATGCTCCGGTCAGTCTCCACCTTAAGAAATATGGTCTTATCATTATATCTCTCACAAAGTCATAGTTTTTATTATACTCGTATTATGTAACACATCGCATACGGGGCCGATGAAACGCAAGCTAATGAGTGACGTTGACATATTAAGGGGTAACTCGCAATCAGTATGCGATCGGCAGGGGTCGTCGTCTCTGCGCACGATTTTGTTTAAATATTTATTTTAAATTAACATTTTTTTAACAATATGTATTTTAAAAATTATTTTACCTTTCAATAGCTCTTATTTTTATAACCATATATTTATTTAGAAAAAAAAAACATATTTTTTCAATACAAAAACGGTGTTTTAAGAAAAAAACAATAACGTTGAATGTCACCCGCGTTTAAAATTTTGATTTGAAAAAAATGTTTTTTTTTTTAATTTTTCCAATGAAAACAAGAAGATAAATCAAAACTCATGTACAATATCATTATGTTTTATAATATTTTAATGTTTTATAAACTTTAAATAATAATACACTAATAATACACAATCAAAATAATATTTTACTAAAAAGTAGTTCCATTAATTAGAATGGGATAGTCCAGAGTTTAACTCTTATAATAAAGCTTTAATGAAAATTCAACAGATGTCACTGTAAGCCTTAAATATCGCAATATAGGCACAACAAAAAACAGTCTCCCGCCATAGCAACAAAAAAAATGGTAATTGTGATTTTGTAGAACTCCATTTATAAATTGAATATTAAAATCACACACTCATATTTAGAGTCCACAAAATTGTATTATATTAATAAAAACACATGAAAATAAAATTTGTGACAATTATTTCGCCTTGTTCTGGCATTTTCAAACTACTGCTTACAGTCTCAAAGCAAACGGTAATTGGCGGACTGAGGACTGTAAAACTTGCCCCCCGAATTCTTCAAACCCTTATCCGCATCCCGATGGTGCATAAGGCACTGCATCACACAAACTTAGTGTCATCTTGATCGTTATTACATAAATGAAAGGTGATCAGCCCTCCGCTTTAGGTACCATTCCAGGGTGATATTGAATAAATCTTAGAGTGAAAAAATCACTTACATTTATTTGATCTCCCCCCCCTGGAAATCGAACCTCCAGAACGGTAGCTGAGCGCGCTGACCATTACACTACGGAGGTGGACAAATAAGATAAAAAGACATTTTTGTTTATAGGTCCGACTAGAGAATACAACTCAAGATGTGGAGTCCACTCTGTGTGAAGATGCTGGCTTGGCATCTCCACCAACCATACAAAAGTGTGGCCAAGAAGATTGTCCATCGTGGCTCTTCAAGGAGTGGTCATCCTGCAGCACTGCACGTTGCTTCGATTGGAATACAGGTATATTGTCAAACCTTTATCTTAACCAGTGATTTCCAATTAGTTTTTCCTGCGCACCACTTCAAGAAAGACCTCCAGAATAGAAGAATAGAACGCCACACCACTCTGTCTTTGCAAACATTCTTCGCCTCTTCCATATCCATGCATCTCCTCATACATACCCGCTGATTATTTCGACTCCTTGCATGACCGTTTTCAAAAATTTTTATACCTGATCATGCCAAGTTTTTCTCGGTCTTACTGAGTAGTGTGGTTGTCAATAATGGGTAGGATTGGTGAATGTTACACGTATGTAAAGTGTCATTTAAACCACCCTATGACGGTCCTCAGACCCGTAAATGCTCACACTTCCATATTCCTCTTCATCTTTGATAAGATGTCAAAAAATAATGTATAACTTCATTCGCTTTATAAATTTGTTATACCGTTCTTTCCTCTCTCATTCAATCCACATGTCCAAACCATATCTCAACACCTTTCTTAATTTTATTGATAATGCTTATTTCAGCTTTGCATTCTTTCCTTATTTCAACATCAGAACATCTATCGTACATCTCATTTAGAAACCGCTTTTTGGTTGTCTCACTTTTCACTAGTATTTATTTAATTCTTGATATGTATTAATTTCTTAATTCATAACTGTCGTTTTTTTTTTCAGCAATGCAAAGGCGAGTGGTGGAATGTGTTGGATCTGGAGGAGTCGGAGTTCCTCCTTCTCTGTGCCCTCAGGAGCAGCGGCCGCCACACAAGCAGGAATGCTACAATGACAAGTGCAAGGGAGTGTGGAAGACAGATCATTGGTCTGAGGTAACTACTTCTTCTTCCAGGCTTCATCCAAACTTATCGTCTTAAAGACTGTTGAGGTCAGCTCTATTCGTCCTCCGATTGTACGTCCTTCTATCTTATACAACGTCACATTCAAATCATGGTATTTTTCTGCAGCATCCATGAATTTTTTAGGT
Source organism: Brachycentrus maculatus (assembly GCF_059751285.1). NCBI lineage: Eukaryota > Metazoa > Arthropoda > Insecta > Trichoptera > Brachycentridae > Brachycentrus > Brachycentrus maculatus. The sequence goes on from NW_028281114.1 coordinate 197,506, forward strand.
CTTCCTCTCTAGACATTTATGTCTTTCGAGGAAGATCCATGTTCTATGAGCCCATACCATCTCAATTAATACATTCATTTAAACCCTTATGCGCACCCCAATGGTGCATAGGGCACTGCATCATATAAACGCAGTGTTATCTTGACCGTTTACACAAAAAGGAAAGGTGATCAGCCCTCCGCTTCAGGTACCAGTCCAGGGTAATATTGAATAAATATTATAGTGAAAAATTCATTAATACTTATTTGACCCCCCCTGGGAATCGGACCCAGGCCCTCCAGAATGGTAGCCGAGCGTCCTGACCATTACACTACGTCCTATGAGCCCATACCATCTCAATTAATACATTATTATTGTAACCCTTATCCGCACCCAATGGTGCATAGGGCACTGCATCGAACTGACGCAGTGTTGTCTTGATCATTACTAATATGAAGGCAAGGTGATCACTCTTGCGCTTCAGGAACCAGTCCAGGGTAATATTAAATAAATATTGCAGTGTAAAATCACTAATATTTATTTTCACCCCCCTGGGAATCGGACCCAGGACCTCTAGCACGGTAGCTAAACACGCTGACCATTACACCACGGAGGCGGATTAATACATTAGAAGAATTATATCGTTGTCATATAGGAGAAAGTGACCAAGTGCATTTTTTACAAAAACGTGATCATTGACTATATGATATCTTACTAGTTTAATAATGCCCTGAGAAAATCCCAAAGGATTTTAAACTCGGAAGTATAATATATTGACTTGTTAAAAATAACTAACTGCATTGATGTTTATTTTGTTGCCAAGCAAAAGTGAATGGCCCTCCTGAACATTTTACGTTTTGTTAGTTGGTCACTTTCTCCTGTACGACTACGATATGTATGATGAAATGTGGTTTATTTTGCCAGTGTGGTGGTCCATGCGGGCAGCAAGGCGCTCGCTACAGGATGCTGCGCTGCGTGTGGTACGGGACAAGGAGACCGGCCGGGAGCGCGTGCCGCCACAGGCCGCGGCCCGCCGTAGTGCGCCCCTGCAATACACAGCCCTGTCACCTTAACCAAAGTATGAACTACCAACTGTATTCCGTGTCTGTCTGCTGTGCTGGTCGGGGTTGTGGGCGTCTGTGTACCGGCCAACGTCGAGTCGGAATCGGATCTAGCTGACTCCTGCACCGGGGTACTTCTAGAAAATTTGGTGATGGCCTTACAATCTTGTATTTATTTAGATTGGCAGTGACAGGTATATTGAAAACTTTTAAATTCACAGTAAAATCGGGATACAATTTTATATTGTTTCACATTTTCAATAAATTTCGCAGCTTAGTTCAAACAAAATTGCTTAGCAAGAGCAGATCTGTCAGGAAGCCTAGATGCTTCTGTATCAGATCTGGGCATAATACAAACTGTACAGTACCAAATAGTAGAGATATTCTGACCGATTATAATTTTTTTTAATTGCTTTGCAAGAGGCAATTAAGCCTGATTATATAATATATTTTCACGTCCGCCTTGAGTAATGTTCCATCTGTGAACAGATGGCGCTGTCAATGTGGTGTTAAGAGCTGATTTCAAAAACAAGATTTTGAACAAAGATGCACATTTTCATTTTAGATTATATGAATTGTAATAATGTATATTTTTCAGAAACGGAGTGCAAAGATTCCTCAAAATTCTGCCAAAACGTACGAGCGATGAACATGTGCCGCGTCCAGAGATATCAGCTACAGTGCTGCCAGTCTTGTAAAAAGCATTAATATAAGTACTTACCTAATTACCCGTGCATTAGACGTGTGGAAACCCTGCACAATCCAATAGCATGACATAATGTATTAATTTAATTGCATACGAACGAAGTAACAACGTTGCTAATTCAATCATTGCAAAAATTCATTTGAATGTGTAATAATTATGACATGCGACTTTGAATGATGATACAAAAATGTTGTGTACGGAACTTATTCGACTTATTTAAAGTGTGAATATAGCAACACTTTAAATTCGTTATTTTTTCTATGGACAAATTTTAAAATTTAATGGCGGATATTTGATTTCTCTAGTAATTTATTGTAGGATTCTACAATTCTACGATTCTCTTCTACACTTAAATGAATTTTAGTTTTATAGTCAACGTTCACGCGGTGACATTGCACATCACCTACCGATAAAAATCATAACTAAATTTTGTTAGGTTTGGGTAGGTACTATCGAGATCGCTGCCTCGGAAAACCATAGGTAAATCGAATTAGCCGCCATTCAATTTTTGAATTTTCGTAGTGTGGAAGGTTGTTTGAATACGGAACGCGTTACACTGTGACATATTTAATTTGACATTTGGTTAAAGTCGCCATTTTGATTATTATTACACCCAATGATTGCATATTTATAATTTATATTATGTCATAATTAATCCAGCTATTATACACTTTGACTATGAGAGTCGATGAAATTGATCGAAACGATTGTTATTCATAGTTATTTATCTAAAATATTTATTGGAAATATATTTGAAATGTTTTGTAATTACATGAATTAGAAAAAAATTAAGGAATTTCCACTTTACTCGGAATGTTCCGATCCATAGTTAGGTATTAATATTATAATAAATATTTTGTATTATCAATAACGGCTTTTTGACCAATCTGTGTATATGAACAAAAATGTGTTTTTTCAAACCTTTAAAATATTAAAATGTTTATTTCAATATTTATTTTGGTATTTCACTCTGTGTATTATTATTTTTTATTACATACTTACGTGTATTTAAATACTAAAAGGTCTTTGCAAAATAAATCTGTAATTAGTGATAAAATCATAAGTATTCAGTATTATATATTATTAAATCATTGTTAATTTATAACATTACGCTGTAAATAAATAAATAATTAATTAATATTATCTTACACATTATTATAATAATTATTAACTAATTCAAATTGTATTACAAGCCAAGGAAAGTAATTGTTTTGAAAAAAGCACTAAAACTTTATTTAAACTTTGATATTAAATGTCAAAATAAAGTTTAAAAATTATAAAAAAAGATTTTTTTCCAAAATTGTTGGGTTAAAATAGTAAGTAAAGTAATTTTGAGTTGCGTTCATAATAATTATATAATTGTCCCTTAGACATTTTCCCCCTATTTGCATATTCAAACCTTCTTTTGGCAGTCACCCAGTGAGAGGACGTTTTTGCTAGTGTCAAGTCTTATTTTTATACGCAAACAAAATAATAATAACAATTAATAAAATTTTAATTAAAGTTAAAATGCGTTTAGAAATTGCGATAATTTAAAAACCTTAAACAACGAATTTAAAATAATCGCAGTGCATCAAAATATTTAAAACCTTTCAAAAAAACATTTAACCGTGCATACGACAAACAACCTTCGGTTTTATTTTTCAATTTAAAAATAAATGACTTTCAAATATTGGTAAACATATATATATATATTTATATATATATATATATATATATATATATAATATATATATATATATATATATATATATATATATATATATATATATATATATATATATATATATATATATATATATATATATATATATATATATATATATATATATATATATATATATATATATATATATATATATATATATATATATATATATATATATATATATATATATATATATATATATATATATATATATATATATATATCGTAGTCGTACAGGAGAAAGTGACCAACTAACAAAACATAAAATGTTCAAGAGAGCCATTTAAGTCACATTTGCTTGGCAAGAAAACAAACATCAATGCAGTTAGTCATTTTTAACAAGTCAATATATTACACTTCCAAGTTAAGCTAGTAAGATATCAAAATCTCGATGATCACGTTTCTGCAAAAAAATCACTTGGTCATTTTCTCCTGTATGACTACGAAATTAAATTTTCGGCTATGTAACTCAACCTTGGTGCATGTTATAATAAAAATTATACATAATTGAGCTTACCTACTTATCTACCATATATAATAAAAAATATAACAAACCTACATCTTTAACTTCGTACATAATGTTTTGATTTGACCATCTCAAGGATCCGTCGACTCATTGCAAATATGTAACTCCCCCGCATTGTTCGAAATTCGCGTTAAATGAGTCTCCACTCTAAACACGACTTTTACTATAATTTATATTTGAAGCACTAACTTTGTGATTTTCCATTTTATATTTAAAATATAACTTTGTTTTAAAATCATTATAAATATTTTGTTATTACTTAATTGTAATGTCTACCGGTTTCGAAGCTAATCGCTTCTTTATCAAGACTGATTGATACTATTCATTGGTGATCAGTCTTGATAAAGAAGCGGTTAGCTTCGAAACCGGTAGATATTATAATTATGTTAAAATAAAATATTTTTAGTGATTTTAAAAGAAAGTAACATTTTAATTATACGACTTTTGCTTTTCTTATTCTTTTTCTTCTTCTTGGTGTAGGCCTTGTGGCCTGTTTTTTTCTTGTTTTTAAGATAAGCCTCCTCTTCTTTGTGTGCCTTGTTAGGTCCCCCCAACGTTGGCGATCACTTTAGCAAAGGTTTTGCATTCCTGCACCGTCCGGAACAACTCTTCCACTCCTCTTATCCGGTCCAGTCGCGAATGCTGCGAAGCCATGATGTTCGCTTTCTCCCAGGTCCTCAGTCCTATTTTCCTATCATTATAATTTGCAGAATGTAATATTTCTCTGCACGAAATACGTGACCCAGATAACGATATCTTCTGAACCTTGATATTGGACTAGAGTTCTCTGTGTGATCCAGTTCTTCTGAGTACTTCTTCATTAGTGACCCTATCCACCCAGGGAATACGAAGCATTCTGGGGTAATGCTACATTTCAAACGCTTTAATCCGATTTGTTGTATGCCAAGCCTCCTGCAATGTCGATTCATAGCTGTCAATCCATCTCTTTGGTCGTCTGCCCGGGAACCATCCACCTTGAGGATGGTTGTCCAGTGCAATGTGGGGGAGTCTGGATGGTTCCGTTCTCCTCACATGCTCACCATTGTCTTCTTCGTTACCTTCCCCATCTAACGACATCTGGGGCTCGCATATTTTTCTTATCCTGATGTTCCTTATTCTATCTGTAACACGACTTATGCACCTCTAATTATTTTATACCAACGAGCAACGTCTGTGGCTTCAATGCTTCCAAAGGTCATTGAATCCATGCGTTTTATCTACATCATAAAGATATCTTTTACATTACTTTTTTTTTATAAAAATCGCTTTTTTATTGTAATTTTAACCTCCTATTTCGAATTAACGAATTTCGTTTGAGCGACGGTACATTTATATATATTTTGTAGTACGTATAGTTACATATTTAACATTATCATCATATCATTGTTGTTTAGCTACTGTGTTTTGTTGAACATGTGTGTAGAATTAGTTACAATTAAAAATGTAGATACATTTTTTTTCAACTACCCATAGTAAAAATTATTTGGCCATAAAATAAAACGGTGAATATATCAATTCATAACTAGTGACAAATATCACAAATGGTCAATCTAAAAAAGTGAAAAATTCATTAGTAACGTGAACAGTGAATTTCCGGACATTTACCGGAACAATATGATCTATTTTAAAATAAATTAAAATCAACGTACTTATTTTACTGAACAAAATAACAAATTGGATATTGACCCAAGAACTATCCATTTTTCAATTTTCAGAATAACGAAATGGATAAATAACCCAAGATCGATCCGAATAGCCTTTCTTGTTGTACCATATTTTATGGTTCCATTTTTTTTTTAATAATTACTGTATATAATATAAGTATATGTACAATAAACATTCAAAAATAATTTACTGCACTTTACTCATGTAAACTTTATAGGAAATTCGAAATAATAAAAAATAAATGCACAATATTAAGAGAAAAATACAAGTTAAAATATACATTTATTAGTAAATACCATATACAATATATATAATGGTTACGTCATTATAATTAATTATTACTGGTCAATTTGAGACACGATATAAATACGCTTTTCGTACGTAAAACTAAGAAAAAATATATAATATTTGAATATTTATACCTAATATATTATTGCATAATATAAATAAATGCTTTTGCTTTGAAATAACGATATACATTAAACTAAGAAAAATATTACTGATATTTCATTTGTAAAATATTTTAACTTAGTTTAAAATATTTGAATTTATTGTAATATACAGGTGTGGCAAAAAATACAAAGTAATGGACATATTCTGTCTCTTTCAATATTGTCATTAGTTTATATAAGTGTAACAAGGACGAGGATTTTCTAGAAATGATTCATTATATCCTTGTCATCCTCAATTGATTTTTCTATTTTTGTCTTCTTCTTCTTCCTTATCTAATCGAAGTATGGATTGTTTCTTTCACTCTGTATTATTTGTAGTAATGCCAGATAAGAGAAGATAGAATTAGTTCTATAAAAAACCATTATTTTCCTTATTTCCAAATAATTTTTAACACCCTGTTCCATATCTCAAAACAAATAACTAAAAGTGTTAAAAATAATATTCTCCTCATAATTAAATAGTTTTTACCCTCTGACACACAACGAAAAGTAAAAAAAAATGTTATCCTTATTTTTCAATAATTTTTTAACACCCTGCTCTATATTTTTTGACAAACAACTAAATATTTTTGAAATAATGTTCTCCTGATTTATTTATATAATAGTTTCGAATCCTTTGTACCATATTTTTTGATACACCTTGTATATTAGATATAATTGATATTTTTTCGTCCAAACCTGAAAAAATCAATTAAAAATATTAACTCTTAAATTAAGATTAAAAAATACTGTTAAATTTATTATAAAGACCTTTAATAATAACGATTATTCCAAATATTTTTTTTCAGCATACAATTTGTTACGCTTTTGCCGATTTCAGAAAAGGATGAATGACTTGAAACATCGTTTAAATATAAATATTTGTATCATTTACATAAAAATGTATTCAAAAGTGCTTAAAACAATTCGGTCACTCCTTTCAACAACGTCATATATCAGCAAACTTGATTTTTCAGGAGATCGTTTTTAAAGTTTAAAAATATAATAAAATGCATTAAAAATAAATATCAAGCCACTTATTGAACTTTTTACTGTGCAACAGATCTTTTTAGGTAAAATCTGAATGTTTTTTTACGTTTGAAAAATATTTAGTACGTTAAAAAAAAAATTAACAATACCTTTTCTTCGAAATGCAAAAAAAAAACACTTTCTGGCGGGTAAATATTAAGTTTAAAATATGCCGCTTTTGCTGGGATAAAGTACATTTTCTGGGCATTCCGAAAACATGCAAATGCAACTGAAAACACAACTGAAAATTGACGATTTTTGAAATATGACGTTGTTGAAAGGAGTGAGCGAATTGTAATTGTACAATTTAACAAAATAATTGTTGAATACGAAAGAAAACCTTGAGAACAAAACTACGCTCACAACATTTTTAACGTGTGTCCAATTATTCTTTTACAAACCTTGGTTTCTCCACATAGGAGTAATTTTATATTTACATCTCAACATACATGAAGAATAATATGGACATCTTGGTGTTTACAGGGCTGCGACCTATCACGGTTTAAGTGATCACTTTATCACGTGTAACATTTACCATGCTCTCTATGATTGACGACCGTAGCTATCATTTTCTTCTGTTAAATGACATGGCGGTAAACTATAAATTTCCTTAGTTTACAACATTTTGAGTGAGTCCAAATCCTTGTTCATAAATCTAGGTAAAACTCTCAAACCAGACTGAGTTTCGAAAAACGTGTCATAAATAATATAATAAGCGATATTTACCAAGATAACTTGAAATTTTAGAATAAATAAATATTCACTAGTAAATGAAATAACTTTACAAACAAAAATCATCTTTTTTGAAGACGCAAACCTTTTTATTCACAACATTTTGGGTGAGTTCAAATCCTTGTTCACAATCTGGGTTTCTCTACTCAGGAGTTATTTATATAGAGATCTCAACATAGACGAAGAATAATATTTATTTGTATCTTAGTAAGTGAAATAAGGCAGGCGCTGTGGCGTAGTTGGGTAGACGCTCGACTGATTCGATTCCCTTCCATTGAAAAATGGATTCAAGAAAGATTTATTTTCAATTGGTCTGGGTGTTTGTGATGTATTTTTCACATTTACCTTCCCTATTCTTGCTATCCTACCTGCAGACAAGCATCTAAAATATACGCTTTGTGGTTTATTCCTTTAAAAAAAGTCAGGAAGAATCGTACGTACATTACATAACGGTCTCTACCGAGTAATAAAAAAGCTTACTCATATCAACTAACTCTGCTAAAACTCACATATGAAAGAACGTGTCAATTATAAGGTATTTGTACAAGTTCTAAAAAATTGAGTTGTGTGGTTGGTAATGAATAAAATGGTGAATATTTTATTAAAATTAAACACTTGAATAATCCACTTAATCGAGTTTTATTTTTATTTACGACTAGTTTCGAAAACGACAATTGTATTCATCTTCTGGTACAAATTAAAAACTAATTAATGTTATCGATTTGTACCAGAAGATGAAAATAATTGTCGTTTTCGAAACTAGTCGTAAATAAAAATAAAACTCGATTAAGTGGATTATTCAAGTGTGTAATTTTAATAAAATAATCATGTCATTCCACAAAGTTAATGCCGAATCAATAAATAATATAAAATGGTGAATGTTACACGTGTATATACATATAAAATGACGATGAAAAATATGTTATTATGTATGATCAACCCTGTGGTACGTTATTTTTTCCTATTTTGACTATTCCTCTATAATAAAAAAAACTTCATTTATTCCCTTCTTAGTACTAAGAAAATTAAATTAAATGTGTATTGTATGAAAATTGTATGTTAAATATTTGTTTTATGAATAGTTTGGTTAGGTGTCGATAAGATGAGTTTATTGTAATGGTTTATTTTAAAATAAGTATTTATTATTACTGTTATTTATTGTAAAAAAATAAAACTTTAATTATTTTAGGTGCTCAATTAAATGGAATGCGTGTAAATTAGGAGGCATATCACCGGGTTAGAAATTGCATAAATATTAAAGAAATCCATTCAATTTATTTAATTTACAACATTTTCAGTGTGTCCAAGTACTTGTTCACAAATCCGGATTATCTCCAATAAAGAGTTATTTCTTACATTATTTTTTGACATCTTAACATAGATGAAGAATAATATGGAATCCCTTATCCCACCATATATTGTCAAACAATGTGTTTGATCAATATATCTAGAAGTTCCAAGAATTTGATTAGTGTGGTTGTCAATCATGGTTAGAATTGGTGAATGTTACCTGTGTGTTAAGTGATCATTTAAACCAGCCTATGATGGAAGTAAGCCTTGTAAATGCCTAGAATTCCACATTCTTCTTCATCTATGTTGAGATGTAAAAACGTTAGACTTTATTTTGGATTTTTTTTTAATAGTTAAAACGAAGAAGTAACTTTTTATTCTTTACGTCATTTAATTAATTTATTATAAAAATATTTACAATTTTCCACAGTTTCATACTTCTTCTGTAACGCATGCGTAATATTGTTTTTTTTTTTTTTCAAAATTATTACTTGATTCGGCAGTTATTTTGTGGTAATATCTATCCATTTTAATTTTAATTTTTCTTGGTATTTACCACTATTTGTTACAATCTATTGTGACACGTGTTTCGATGCATTCAGCATCATTATCAAACATGTTACTCAGAGATTCTGAATGCATCGAAACATGTGTCATAATAGATTGTATAAATAGTGATTTATGCTCGTACCAAGTTTTTTTTTATGTAGTTAGTATAATTATGAATTTCGAATAATAATAAAAAACTACATGAAAATAATTTTTATCTTCATAGTATTCAGTATACTTTATATGTTTATTTTATACATAATATAATACTTGGTAACGAACCAATAATAAAATAAAAATCCTTTTCATATTTTTATTTATTAATACTCCGTACACATATCGCTCACTCCTTTCAAGAACGTCATAAATCAAAATACTTGATTTTTCAGGAGAACGTTTTTAAGGTTTAAAAATACAACACAACGTATTAAAAATAAATATCAAGCAACTTATTGAACTTTTTACTGTGCAACATATCTTTTTAGGTAAAACCTGAAGGTTTTTTCTCCATTTGAAAAATATTTAGTATATTTAAAAAAATAATTAAAAAGTACCTTTTCTTCAAAATGTAAAAACAACATTTTCTGCTCTGTAGCGGGTAAATATTAAGTTAAAAATATGCCTCTTTTGCTGGGATGTAGTAAATTTTCTGGTCTTTCCGAAAACATGTACAACTGAAAATTGACGATTTTCGATTTATGACGTTCTTGAAAGGAGTGAGCGATATATGAACATCCAATACTGTCTAATTGCAGTTTAGGTAAATTTGATAAATAATTTAATTTTATCGAAAAAATTCTTTATTAAATGAACTCATTGAAAAATTCCCTCGTGAAACATTAATAAAAGCTACATTGAGTAGCTTCAAAAATAAACCAGTTTGTTTTATTTTTGATTATTTCATTATATTAAAAATAAAAATAATACATGCAATGTATTGTAGTTGGACAGTTTTGAATTCAATTGAATTTTGTTTATTTTTAATTAAATTTACATTAATTAAAGTTAGTTTTAATTAACTTTATATTTTATATGAATTATTTATAGAACCTAAATCATATAATGTGTAATATGTTGGAAAAATATAAAATAATGTATAATATAAAACTGTGCAGTTATTATTATAATTATTATGAAGTTTATTTTAATGGAATAAAACTAGAGTTAAAATTAAATATCTGTTTTATTTTTACTGATGAATTATACTAACCAATTTTCAATTTATTTCAATTTCAATTTTCAATTTATTTATTCTCCAAAAAAATATATACATAACAAACAATATTCAAGGCGTATATATTAAAAGTAAGCAAGAAGACTTAAAGGTGTAGAAGAATCCCGCTTCGGAAAACTCCTTCGGACACATGGAACAGATCAATATCCAATGTGATATTGTTCAACATAGCGGTAGTTCTTCCTACAGGCATAACCATCGGTAGGTTGGTCCTGTGTATAGGAATGTGAAACAATCTATGCCGACGCTGTCTTAGGTAACTATCGGGAACATACAGACCAATGTTCCGGATAATTTCAGGATTATCGATCATACCGCGCAACAATCGAATGAGTGAAGAAGGACCATTACAACAAATTTATAAGTTTATGAAAAAATGTAGTTACTTTATTGTATAACGCAGAAGAAGACCGACGAAAATTTGCCATGATCAAATATTTCAAATACTTGAACGATAAAAATGGTCAGGTTCAGGAGTCAGAATAATCAGCAGGTATGTATGAGGAGATGCATGAACGTGGAAGAGGCGAAGATTGGTTGCAAAGACAGATTGGTGTGGCGTTCTATTCTCTCTGTCTACCCTTGCGAGGAGGTTTCAGTCAAAAGTAGAAACGTACGATTTATGAATGGCTTATAACACTGGCCAACAATTAACAACTTTTATTTTGTAACTTGCATGAAAATACCTGATCTTTGTGCAATTTGCAAAGCTGAATTCAAAAACGAAAGCAAAAAAATGTAGCACGTCAGATTTTTGAGTTATGGACATTTTTAATTCTGATATTGGCTACTTATTATTTATGTATCAATATATATATATATATATATATATATATATATATATATATATATATATATATATATATATATATATATATATATATATATATATATATATATATATATATATATATATATATATATATATATATATATATATATATATATATATATATATATATATATATATATATATATATATATATATATATATATATATATATATATATACAAATATATATATATATATATGTATATATATATATATATATATATATATATATATATATATATATATATATATATATATAAACATATAATGCTATCGTATTTAATATTAATAAGTTAATATATTTCCACTGTTACTCCATAATTATCAATATATTTTTTTCATCCCTTAGACCGTAGACTAAAACATGTCTAGATACCAACCACTATTACGGTTTCAACGTATGGGGTCCATACAAACAATAATATGACTGTAACAGAAAACTTGACGTGATACAAGCTTGTCACCATATAGACTTTGAATAAGAACGATTAACTTAGTCCAAATCAGTCATCAAAATTTCAGTTACAAAATCATTGTTGGCCAGTGTTATTTTTTAACTGTTTTATTTATTACGTTACATGTAAGTCATTTTACATACTGCTTGAAAATAAACTACGTTTATCAATATAAGGGAACATTGAACTAGTCCAACTATCAACTAGTTGACATTAAGATAAGTAGATATAAATTATATACACATACAAACCGCTTACTCCTTTCAACAACGTCATATGTGTCGCCTACTATCAAAATTCGCCAGATCCATGTAAGTCGAAATTATAAAAAATGCAAAATTCTCCGGGTACCATTTACGTTTCAAAGATTTGTCTATCTTTAGATAAAATTTTATGAAATACAGAATTTTCCTATTTTTTCGAAATTTATTCAGTATTTAAAAAAAACACAAGACACAAACCGATAATGACGTCATCTTAATTTTTGACCCATCCTCGCTCTCTGATTGGCCGATATGGGTCAGAAGGCAAGTTTCATGAATATAGCGGAATTTAAATACAACGCTGTTTTTAAGTATTTTTTAGCTGGGTTTTGTATTTAAATAGTTTTAACAATAAAACCCACAATTGGCATTCTGATAGAGTATTTATTTTGAAATCGTATAAAATGGGATCTGGTGGATTTTGAAAGTAGGTGACACATATGTCATACATGGTTCCGACGATGACGATAAGAAAGTATATAAATTAATAATTTAATATCAATAAGTATAGGATAAATGAACTGAAGTATTAATGTACGCAATAACACTGTGAAATATTTATCCGTGGACACAAAAATGTATGAGTTATATCGTAGTCGATATATATATATATATATATATATATATATATATATATATATATATATATATATATATATATATATATATATATATATATATATATATATATATATATATATATATATATATATATATATATATATATATATATATATATATATATATATATATATATACAAATATATATATATATGTATATATATATATATATATATATATATATATATATATATATATATATATATATATATATATATATATATATAATATATATATATATATTTATATATATATATATATATATACAAATATATATATATTTATATATATATATATAAATATATATATATATATATATATATATATATATATATATATATATATATATATATATATATATATATATATATATATATATATATATATAACTAAAACTAACTAACCATCACGCTCCTTCCCCGCAGGGGTAGGCAGAGAGAATAGAACGCCACACCACTTTGTCTTTGCAAACATTCTTTGCCTCTTCTACATTCATGCATCTCCTCATACATACCCGACGATTATTACGACTCCTGACCCGGCCGCTTTCAAGTATTTGACATACCTGATTGTGCCAAGTTTTCCTCGGTCGTCCTCTGCTTCTTTTTCCAACTACATTCGCTCCATAAATTTGTTTAACCGTTCTTTCTTCACTCATACGCTCCACATGTCCAAACCATCTCAACACGCCTTTCTTAATTTTATCGATAATGCTTGTCTCAGCCTTACATTCTTTCCTTATTTCATCATTAGAACATCTATCAACATCGTTTTGCCACACATTCGTCTGAGGGATCGCATTTCAACTGCATTCAGTCTGCTTTCATCCTTCTTTTGCCAACTCCATGCTTCGCTTCCATACATAAGGGTTGGAACCAGAACTCCATTGTGTACTGCCAGTTTAGCTTCCGCTGATAGATTTTTATTTGCTAAAACTGATTTTAGTGCACCATTCACTCTGTTCCCATATATATATATACATATATATATATATATAATATACGTAGATATAAGAATAAACAAGTAGATTCACTACCTGCGTACAATCAAGAATTAAAATCATACACCTAAGTAACTTCACTGCTAACTTAGAATCAATGAAATGTATGATAAACTCATGCCTCTAGCGAGATAGCGAGTGTTTTTGCCTAGAAATTTCACTCATGAATTACATGAAATTATAGTAACTTTAAACATAAAGAGTAAATCCACTCACAAGTAGGTATAGGCTATGAAACTTATAAAGTTGAAGCCTGAGTAGAGACATGATAAACGGTGTTGCATAAGCCGTAGCTAGATTTCAGAGTCACTTGGACGTTAGGTAAGTTAAAAAAAGTCACTTTTGCTTGGCAAGAAAATAAACATCAATGCAGTAAGTCATTCTTAACAATTCAATATATTATACTTCCAAGTTTAAAATCCTTTGGGATTTTTTCGGGCCAATATTAAGCTAGTAAGATATCGAATAGTCAATGATCACGTTTTTGTAAAAAAAAAATGCACTTGGTCACTTTCTCCTGTATGACTACGATATGTATGTTTAATGTTGATCCAAAGTTGTTTCGAATGACAAGTTTAAATTATAAAAGAAAACAAATCTGGCATAATGTAGAGAAGTATGTATCGTTCATGGAAACATACTCGCAATAACGTATGTGTAAGTTATTATAATTTATTTCACATGCCTTGCAGACACGTGATTTTTCCATTTGCATAGAGTCTACACGTCTTCAGGTAAACCACTAATTGTCAAACCCTGTGACGTAAACCAGTTGTGGAAATGGAAAAAAGACCTTCACTTCTTAACTATTTTAGAAAGGTTAGGTATCAACATAATTTCATAATTCAGTCAAACTATTATGGTGTACAATGGTTAATGAGTGAAAGTATTGGTACATACATACAGGTTATTAATTCAATTATTTATTTCATCACATAAATAATTTTAAATTTTAAGGGAAAATAATTATAATTTGTATTTATGGTAAATCAATGTTATTGTACTATCATTCCCTTCCCGGTATTGTGTACCTTGTACACTTTGCTTCTAATAACCATAATACCTCTATAAATATAATAAATACAAGGCTGAGATTTTAGGTATTCCTCCATAATATATTTTTACGCATTAATTTAAAAAATAATATAATAAATAATAATAATCAGAATTTATCGGGTACATCGGAGGTATTTTGTGAATATCGGAAAAAATTCGTGTATAAATAGCGCGTGAAGATAATGCGGGAACCGCGACACTAAATCCGCATCTCACTCTTGCATACTTGCACTGTGCAAACGTGAGGAGCTCAAAGCTCAATGTTCTTTGGCTAGCGACTAGCGGGCTAGCGGCAGTCAGCAATCGCTTTTGAGCTCCCGACAAGAGTGGACCGATGTTTGTGCTGTGAGCGTTGCCAGATGGTTTTTTAATGTTTTCATCAAATAAATCAAATTATTATAATTTTTGTCTTTTTTATAATAAATTAAAGGGATTAGCTATGAATGTTCCGATTTGAAATCGCTATTTTTTTATTGTGTAGTGACTACCTAACACCGGGATGCGGGTTTTTATTTAAGCACCGGAAGGGAAAGGTTGATGGTTATAAGAATTTGTGAAAGTATTGATATTTATGTGTTAGATATTTCGTTCTAATGTGGTTATCTCTTGTGGCTGCTCTATAGGGGTAGGCAGAGAAAATACAATACCACACCAATCTGTCTTTGAAAAAAATCTTCGCTTCCTTCACATTCATGCATCTCCTCATACATACACTACATACATAAGCACTAAACAGCACGTCGACTGTTTGGATTCCCTTCCTATCACGCATATTCTCGTATATGTGTATGATAAAATAAAAATGAATGGTAAAATAAATACAATAATATGTTCAAAATTGCTGTAGCTGTACCCTTTCATCGCACAGCGTTGGTCTAACATGAAATAGAAATAAATGGGGTTATTTTTACACCCATATAACTGACTAATTATTTTTGTAAATACAGTTAAACCTAGATATAACGTACTAATTGGGGAGGAGTGTCCGTTATATAAAAATAGACATAATTAACTGTCCCGTTCCGAAGGGGGTATCAATTTCTTTACTAGCGCTCCACAGTTTAATTATCGGTGGTACATCGCCAAGTTTGCACGTGTGTGTGTTGTGTTCCCAATACCCAAACGTTATTTGGCAAATACAGAGTGTTTTTTCTCGTTGCTAAGAAAAATTATAAATTATTCAAATTATCTACTAACATTTCTTGGTGCATCGCATTTTTACATTTATTTTATAAAAATCTGCCTTTTTACACTGTAATTAAATTGTCATAATTTTAATATTTATAAACTTTACCCTAACAATGAGTGGAAAACAATTGACAGATGATATGATTGAGCAACTTCTGAACGATACGGACACTGATGTATCTTTAAGTGATGATGAAAGCGATTTAGGGTTAGAAAATAAAGATGATGTTTCCGACACAGATAACTATATAATCGAAGAACTTTCAGCGTGGAGTCCGTAGATATAGAAGACAACAGTAGAAATGACGAAGAAAATTTGTTCACTTCCAAATCAGGCTACAGATGGACAGATATTCCTCCACCTTCTTCAAAAACCCATTCCCACAACATAATAAGATCAACATCTGGTATAGCTGGACCACTAGCAGCTGCAAAGAGTATGAAAGAAATGTTTTTTTCTTTTATTACTCCTACCATGATGACTGAGATAATACGTTGTACCAACAAATATTGTGAAGAACGAGGTATTACGGGAAACGCAATAACAGAAAGCGAAATACAAGCTTTTATGGGATTTTTTCAGCATCTGGCAAAAATAGAGGTAGAAAACAACACGTCAGTGACCTTTGGAAAACCAACAGAGTATTTAAACAGTTCTTTTATGCAGCGGCAATGCCTCGTGACCGGTTCCAGTTTATTTATAGCAAAATTCGGTTTGATAACAAAGCTACGAGAAATGAAAGGATGGCTCTGTCTGGCCATAAACATGAGGCAATAAAATTATTTTTTGAACAGTTTGTGGAAAATTGCACGATAAATTATTCACCTGGATCCCACTTATCAATAGATGAGCGCCTAGCTGTCTTTAGGGGAAATTGCTCATTTAAGGTGTATATAAAAAGTAAGCCAGGGAGGTATGGAATAAAAATATGGGTGGCGGCAGAAGCCGATAGTGGATATATTTGTAATGCACAGATTTACACGGGCAAAATTAACAATGTACGGGAGGTGAATCAAGGTCATAGAGTTGTGATGGAGATGGCCACACCGTATTTTGGCAGTGGACGAGGAATTACAGTCGACATTTTTTTCACATCTGTGGCCTTAGCACAATCATTGATGGCGGAAGGACTTTCTCTCACGAGGACAATGAGAAGCAACAAAAGAGAAATACCTGTAGCATTTCAGAAATCTCCTTCACGAGAGTTATTTTCCTCACTGTTTGGGTTTTCGAATAATATGACCCTGGTATCGTATGTTCCTAAAATTAAAACTGCTGTAAATCTTCTAACGACAGAGTTTTATAACAAAAGCGTCGACGTTGGATATAAGAAAAAATCGGAAATAATTTTGCATTACAACAAAACTAAAGGTGGAGTTGATTTGGGAGATAAAATGACGAGAGAATATTCATGCGCCCGGTCTACAAGGAGATGGCCACTTAGAATTTTTTTTGAAATCCTTGATATGGCGGCATTGAATTCTTATTTTCTTTGGCTTAAAAAAATCCAGAATGGAAACAAAATGACAGAAGTAAGAGAAGAAAATTTATTCAAAAATTGGCCATGGAGCTCGTGACAGATAACGCAAGAAAACGAAGCAGATTAAAATCAAATGATAAGCTCCATCAAAAGGCATTTAGCTTATTTGCAGATGAAATGGGGGAAGAATTCCCCTTAGATAAACCATGTACTTCAGCTTTCAATCCACCTACACAACGAGGTCGCTGTAATTTCTGCCCCCGCAAATCTGACAAAAAAAACAAAATAAAGTGTGTTGTTTGTGACGAATTTATATGTTTGATACATAAACACGAGGTAAAAAAGTTTTACTGTCCAAACTGTTCATTCAACGTTATGTGATTTTTTATATTGTTTTTTAATGTCTGAATTTTGTAAACATTCTTTGTTTTCTTCCCATAATATAACGACAAATTATAAGCACGCTGTGTAGTATGCTTCAGTCTCTCTCCTCACCCTTCCCCGCACGCATCGTTCCGGCCAACATCCGGCCGAAGCTCTCCAGTGATGATTGAACTTCGGTTGGAATTGGATGCAACTACCGCAGAGAACTTCTTCCCAACTATGTTTTTTCGAAAATTATTATGTTTATTGCAGAAAAATCAAATTATTATGGATAAAATAGAATAACAATAGTATGATAAACATTTTGGCATAAGTAGAATTTGTAAAAACACTGTATTTATAGCATTTTACTTGGGGTATTGCCAGTACCCCCTTCGGAACCTACGGATTATTTTTTTTTTCCTCCGGACCGGAAAGGTTATACCATACAAAACACAAACAAAATTCACATTTCTTTTAAAATGAGCCGCCTAGGCTCACAAAAATAGTATGAAATTGAAGTATTTTTGTAAATAATAAAAACACAAATATTTCACTTTTAAAAAATCTGTTAGGTTGTGGTCCCGTGGCTAGTGTCGTGGACTCTTGAGTCAGAGTTTCTCGGTTCGAAACCACGCTACCACAATTTGATACCAATTTCCAATAATGATCCACTTAGGCTCACAGAAATAGTGTAAAATGTAAGTATTTTTGTAAATAATAAAAACGCAGTTCTCTTTTTTAATTAAAAATTAAATAAATTAACTATTTATTATCTTCGAACACTCGTCGTGAAGTAACCTTGCTATTTAATATCGACGCGCTAACTTTTGGTAATCCTACTTCGAAATAAGAATCAAGTTTTGTTGGCACTCTTGAAGTTTTGTGACATATTTTTTTTTATTTTCATGTTCGCTAAAAATTGTTTACATGCGGTGACACTTAAATACAAGCATGTATAACATTGATAGGGTTTTTTTACATTTGACAGTTTTTTTGTCCGTTATATCCGAAGATCGTTAAGTATAATAAAATAAAAACCCTCATCCGCACTCCGATGGTGCATAGGGCACTGCATAATATAAACGCAGTGTTATTTTGATCGTTAGCACATGAAGGAAAGGTGATCAGCCCTCCGCTTCAGGTTACCAGTCCAGAGTAATATTGAATAAATATTACAGTGAAAAAAATCACTTATATTTATTTTACCTCCCTTGGGAATCGAACCCGAGACCTCCAGAACGGTAGCCGAGCGTGCTTACCATTACACTACGGAGGCAAATCGTTATTTATAGGTGCGTTATAACGAGATTTTACTCTATTTTCCATTAGTCCATTTCCAGCACTGTCACCGTTTGGGATACGCTTGGTTGAGAGATATAGTTGTACCTACGAGGCAGCGAGGACAATATGGTACCAAGTCTGTACGAAGCGAATTACTGGAACAGAATATTGTCAAAGTGGGGGGGGGAGGTATTGTCTGATAATATGGTAAAGACTCGACGACAGGGATGGCGAAACTTTAATGATAATAATTTGTCTATACATATAATAAATAACAATCATTTAGTTTTTTTCCTTATTTGTTTTATTTGACACGCGTAACGACGGAACCCGGTCATTGATTAAATTAAATAAATTTGGAAAAAACTATATAGTTACCGGCTTTCGTCGTCATTGACATCATCAGATTGGTAATGTCGATAACGACGAAACCCGGTTACTGATCAAATAAAATAAATATCGAAAATAATTTTAACAAATGCTTTTTTTATATAAATAATGTATTTCCACCAAGATATATCAGTAAAAGACTATTTTTTAAACCCTTATCCGCACTGAATGGTGCATAGGGCACTCCATCATTTAATCGCAGTGTTATCTTGATCGTTAAAACACAAAGGAAAGGTGATCAGCCTTCCGCTTCTGGTACCAGTCCAGGGTAATATTAAATAAGTATTACCGTGAAAAAATCACTTATATTTATTTAACCCCCCCCCCCTGGGGGGTCAAATAAATATAACTTCCTGGGAGTCAAACCCGAGACCTCCAGAACGGTAGCCGAGCGTGCTGACCATTACACTACGGAGGCGAACTATTACTGCACTGATTTGTATCGGTAAAGAAAACTTTTGGTAATGCATTATTTTTGTACAAATTTACTAATGGCACTTTACCCGAAGATATCCGTGTAAGGATAGAATTATCTTTTAGATTAAAATATCAACTAAAATTAATTAAAATTCAAATCTTTACATCCTAGGTGTAATGTTTTACTGGGTTATTTTTATGTTTTCTTATAAATTCATCACATCTTTGATCTAGACACACGATAAAATACGTGTGTAATAGTTATATATGTACTTTATTCATTGGTGAAACAGAAAAAGTCATAATTTTACCAGACAGTTTTAATTTAAACTCCGCTGTTGAATTTGAACGCCTTTGAATTTGAACGATACAAAAGTTCGAGTCACATGTGAGCGTTATGATTTATTGAACTGATTTATACCACAAAAATATTTGTTTAGTGCGCTATACCCTTTTCCGCATTTGAAGATTATTTCTATGTTAGTTCTCTTTTTATCAGGTGCAAAATATTACTCCCCTCCGGGCGGAACATTTATTTATTTATTTCGGGGATACATTCAATTGGTTTATTTACAGGGGTTTTTT
This sequence comes from Brachycentrus maculatus, assembly GCF_059751285.1. NCBI lineage: Eukaryota > Metazoa > Arthropoda > Insecta > Trichoptera > Brachycentridae > Brachycentrus > Brachycentrus maculatus. The sequence continues at coordinate 218,351 of NW_028281114.1, forward strand.
TGGCAAAGAATGTCCCGGAACTCAATAAAAAAGTATTCAAATATCATTTAAATATTCATTACAATACCATATTTTATTTATCATTTGGCGAATTACATAAATATAGATTGTATTAACGTAGGCACAAATATTGTTTCGTCTTATTGATTTTGAAAAATTAAAAACATATATATTCGTTATATGTAAATAAAAAAGCCCTGTTTATTCGTATACATATTTTTTAAACTGATATCGCTCACTCCTTTCAAGAACGTCATAAATCAAAAATCGACAATTTTGAGTTATGCATGTTTTCAGAATGCCTAAAAAATGTACTATACCCCAGAAAAAGAGGCATATTTTTAACTTAATATTTACCCGCTACAGGGCAGAAAATGTTATTTTTTCATTTTGAAGAAAAGGTATTGTTTAATTATTTTTTTAAATAAACTAAATATTTTTCAAATGGAGAAAAAACCTTCAGGTTTTACCTAAAAATATCTGTTGCTCAGAAAAAGGTTCAATAAGTGGCTTGATATTTATTTTTAATACATTGTGTTATGTTTTTAAACTTTAAAAACGTTCTCCTGAAAAATCAAGTTTTTTGATTTATGACGTTCTTGAAAGGAGTGAGCGATATGTGGACGGGATAAAAAAAAATCATAATCTCTCTTTCCAAGGGTTGTCGACCCATGTCAAGTACTTCATATTCCTATAACACACTATCTCCTCTCGAATTAGTCTTGTCGTAGCGTCTATACTGTGCACTTCTATTGTATATTATTAGATAAGGTAGGTTCGGAATTCGTTACCTTTAATATTAAACTGTGATCACTCTCATCACATAATAATACAATCGGCAACCGATGACCCTAAACTCATGTGATGCTGTAACTGAGTCCCAGCCAATTTGGACAAAAATATCGATTAAATTTAAAATCATACCGGTGCATCTTATTTCATCGAGAGGTCAAGCACGGAGTGTTGAGATGTTGAATTTTTTAAAAGCTTTAGAGGTATCAATAAGTATATTTTGTATACAACATTTTGAATGTGTCCAAATACTTAAATAATTAGGACTATCTCCAATTAATAGTTATTTTTTATATTCTCAATATTATTAATATTTAAAGCATTTACTTTGTGGTTAGTCATTTTTACTTATTTATTTTTTTACAAAAATGTTAATAAAATTAGTATATAACCACTCACCGAGATTTTTACGTCTACCGGTTTCGAGACGTACCCGTCTCTTCGTCAGGACAATCACTAAGGACAATCACTAACACAGTATGCAAACAATAATACCCTTCACCACCATAGCACCATTTACACATGTTAAATGTACATTTAACCTCGGCTCGTAACGCATGTCTGTATTGAAAACTATAGTGCATGTTGGTCTTCGGGTCGACCAAAAATCGCATGTGTTAGACATTTTGTGTAGTTTTGAGTGTGTAAATGGGGCTATGGTGGTGAAGGGTAGTATTGTTTGCATGCTGTGTTAGTGATTGTCCTGACGAAGAGACGGGTACGTCTCGAAACCGGTAGACGTAAAAATCTCGGTGAGTGGTTTTATACTAATTTTATTAACATTTTTGTAAAAAAATAAATAAGTAGTTATTTTTACATTATTCTTCGATATCTCAACATAGGTGACGAATGTAGAATGTGGAAGTTTGGGCATTTACAGATCTTACGACCGTCACGTTACGTAGGGCTTACGATCACTTAAGTCGTAAGCCCTGCAAATGCCCAGACTTCAGGTCATATGCCTTGTAAATATCCAGACCACCATATTCTTCTTCATCTGTGTTGAGATGTCTGTGTATTTTGTATATTAAAAGCTTTGTTAACTTTGTGGTAAGGTACTTTGTGTAATACCACTAAAAAACACTACTCCATTCAATTCCAATTCAAACCCTTATCCGCACCCCAATGGTGCATAGGGCACTGCATTATATAAACACAGTGTTATCTTGATCGTTAACACACGAAGGAAAGGTGATCAGCCCTCCGCTTCAGGTACCAGTCCAGGGTAATATTGAATAAATATTAGATTGCAAAAATCACTAATATTTATTTGACCCCCCCAGGGAATCGAACCCGGGACCTCCAGAATGGTAGCCGACCGTGCTGACCATTACATTACGGAGGCGGAAATTTCATTAGCAGGACAAATATGGACTTCATTTGACCTGACAATGGAATAATTATTCTGTAACCGGTAGTTATTAAATTTTTAAGTGGTATTACATTAGATGAATGACAAGGATGGTATTGTTTATTTAAGTATCTATTTTTAATCTTTCCATATACGAGTATATTCACTTGCAATAAATAAATTTGGATTTGTATCTGTTATTTGCGTCTCTTTCATATTTCAATTATTCCTTTATTGTTGAGTGAAACAAAAACAAAAAAATATCCAATTCTGTCGGTTTTTTTTAAGATTTTTCACATAAACCTAACTTTATCAGATGAAATTCTAAAAATATCTGCATCCCCAAATTTAAGCAAAAAATACATATTTTTAAATGTTATCTTTACTGAGACGAATATCTATCGGTATTTAACGGTTTGGACATGTGGAATGAACGGACAAGGAAAGAACAGTAAATCAAATTTATTAGGCGAACGTAGTAGGTAGTGTAAAAAGAATTCCCCAATAGGAATTGAATAACATTTATCCTTCGAAAAAAATATTTTCAAATTCGTGGCGTGTTATGATGACATGGACATGAGGAAATAACATTGATACAAAATTAAAAGGCAATTGTAGTAAATTAATTAAAAAAAAACGCAGAGGAAGACCGAGGAAAATTTGGCATGATCAAGTATGTCAAACACTTGGACTTAGTCAGGTCAAGAATCGAAATAATTGGTGGGTATGTATGGGATTCATGAATTTGAAAGAGGCGAAGAATGTTTGATGGTGAAAAACAGGGTGGTGTGGCGATCTATTCTCTCTGCCTGCCCCTACGGAGAAACAGCGTGATGGTTAATTAGTTCATAAAGCATATTAATATATCTATAAAATAAGATATATCTTGGGCAAATAAAAAGATACATTTGAAAATTGTCGTATTAATCACAGGAAGTTGGTAATATTATTTCATCATACATGTTTTGTAATATATGCATCTATATGTACATATGTACATATGATATATATCCCATTGTGAGAATGACAGCTGTCTAACTCAATTATAATCACATTAAACAGATTTTTGTAAAATCTAGCCTATACTCGATGCAGAATAAATGTGATTTTAAAATTATTCATAACGTACTATTATATATATTTGTATAAAGTAAAATCAGTTTTAGCAAATAAAAATCTATCAGCGGAAGCTAAACTGGCAGTAAACAATGGAGTTCTGGTTCCAACCCTTATGTATGGAAGCGAAGAATGGAGTTGGCAAAAGATGGATGAAAGCAGACTGAATGCAGTCGATATGCGATCCCTCAGACGAATGTGTGGCAAAACGATGTTTGATAGATGTTCGAATAATGAAATAAGGAATGAATGTAAGGCTGCGATAAGCATTATCGATAAAATTAAGAAAGGTGTGCTGAGATGGTTTGGACATGTGGAGCGTATGAGTGAAGAAAGAACGGTCAAACAAATTTATGAGGCGAATGTAGTTGGAAAAAGAAGCAGAGGACGACCGAGGAAAACTTGGCACAATCAAAACTTGGCACAATCAGGTATGTCAAATACTTGAAAGCGGCCGGGTCAGGAGTCGTAATAATCGTCGGGTATGTATGAGGAGATGCATGAATGTAGAAGAGGCAAAGAATGTTTGCAAAGACAGAGTGGTATGGCGTTCGATTCTCTCTGCCTACCCCTGCGTGATGGTTAGTTAGTTAGTTATATAAAGTAAAATAAATTTATGAGGCTAATGTGGTCGGTAACTAGACAAAAATATCGAAATCTTTTAGTACACAACCATGATACACGATTTACACACAACGAAGGTTTGATAGTCCCAAGAATTAAAAAAAAATATGAGAGTCGAACACTGCAATATATCGTTCCGATCATTTTTTATTTGTTGCCGACGGATGTTAGAGGTCAAAATAAAATATGGAACAAAGGCAAATTAAAGGAATGGGTGAATGATCAAGAGTTAATTTTATAAAAATTGTAAAATGTTTTTATTCTTAATTTTTCTCTCTTTTTTGTGTGTTTATAAGGTTAAAATCGTTAAAAACGATAAAAATATGTATTAAAAAAAATTATACCGACAAGACACACAAAGTGGCTTGGTGAGTCTCTGCAAAAATTCATTCAAACCCTTCCGCACCCCAATGGTGCATAGGGCACTGCATCATATAAACGCAGTGTTATTTTGATCATCAACTCATGAAGGAAAGGTGATCAGCCCTCCAGTTCAGGTACCAGTCCAAAGTAATATTGAATAAATATTAGAGTGAAAAAATCTCATTTATTTATTTGACCCTCCCTGGGAATCGAACCCGGGACCTCCAGTACGGTAGCCGAGCGTGCTGACCATTACACTACGGAGGCGGACAAAAAAATTGCACTCTGCAAAAAAATTGTTGTTAAAAAAATATTTACAACATTTTGAGTGTGTTCAAATACTTGTTCACAAAATCTGTATTATAATCTGCAAAAAAAATCATCTGATCAAATTATAAGCTTAAATAATAAAAATGAAAATGACAGTTTCTAGCGTTTCTCATGTGTGATTATAATCCAGGATTCTGACCTCACATACTAGATATAGAAGAATTTCTGCTCAATAAAAAGCTTCTAGAAATTCTATTTTTTCAAGAATAATGTTTCAAAATTGGTTCATATTTATAGAACTTCCAAGAATTTGAGCAGTGTGTTTGTCAATAATGAGTAGAATTGGTGAATGTTACACGTGTGTAAAGTAATCACTTAAACCAGCCTATGACGGTCGTCAGCCTCGTAAATGTCCAGACTTCCATATTCGTCTTCATCTTTGTTCAAAAAAATAATAGTTAAAATAATCATAATAAAAATTAATTATATTACCAACAAATAAATAATAAGTGTAAGTCCCTCTCCAAGCACAAGAGCTTAGTCTCTTTATTGGACACAACTGCGTTATTAATTTTATTAAGATTGTAGAAATGTCTAGAAAATTAAAAATGTAACCATAAATAATGAGATTTATATAAACATATATTATATATATATATATATATATATATATATATATATATATATATATATATATATATATATATATATATATATATATATATATATATATATATATATATATATATATATATATATATATATATATATATATATATATATATATATATATATATATATATATATATATATATATATATATATATATATATATATATATATATATATATATATATATATATATATATATATATATATATATATATATATATATATATATATATATATATATATATATATATATATATATATATATATATATATATATATATATATATATATATATATATATATATATATATATATATATATATATAAATATATATATTTATTTATTTATATACATGCCTATATGTGTGTGTGTGTGTGTGTGTTTCCGTGTGAATTAATAAGATGCCTTCAAAGAAAACACATCAATCTCATTTAGAATCGGAGATAACGGGATATGGAAACTTTTTTTTCATGTTTGATTTGTTTTAACTGACTGAGATAAGGCGGCCAATTTTTCTTGTCTACATTTTCTTTATTTAGCTGATAACGATATCTAGATACGGTTCAGGTCAAAGTGAAATATGGAACGGAATAGTAAATATTGCTGGTAGACGTGCATTGATAAGTTTTTTTTTAAACATTGTTTCCTAGGAAGAGCTTAGTCTGGAGTGTGTGTTTCGTCTAGACGAATCTTATTTTTTTTAAATTAATGTTTTACTTAGTACCACTATTTCCTTTAAATCTACTGTGACGCGTGTTTCGATGCATTCCGCATCATTTTCAAACACCGTATGTGAAGCTTATTCCAAATTGTAGAGTTGGGTCCTTGGGACGTTGAAGGTTGAAGAGGGGGTAATAGCTTTCTTATTTTTATTTTTTTATATAATTTTTTTTTTTTTATATTTTTTTTTAAATTCTTATCAGTGGGTACATAGACAATAGGGGGCAGGCTTTAGTCACTGTCATATTGTTAATTATGGGTATAAACGATAATGTTTATTTATATTTTTATGAATTTCTATTGTTTCAAAATGTTTATGGCTTTTCAGATTATTTATCTTATTTTTTTTAGTTTTCTTAAATAATTAATATTTTAAAATCAAAGACTTGTATAATACCATTTGTTGAGTTTTATTTCATTGCACACGTCTAATTTCGAAAACTACAGATGTTTACATCAACAGGTGATTACAAAAAATAACGAGAAAAAAATTCAGGTATTTATTTTGTTTAATTTTTAAAATAATCGACATGTCATTCTACAAAGTTAATGCCAAGTCAATAAATAATACAAATTGTTATTCATAATAATAATTGTTTACAAGGTAGTTTAAGTTAAAAAGTCGTACATAAAAAAAAGAAAAAAAAAATAATTTTTAATAAACTCTTTTAGAGGTATGATCTCTTAAAGTCTCTTTAAGAGTTTCGAAGGTGCTCGTAATTGTTTATTTACGCAAGACAAGAAGTGGGTGTAATAATTAGTTATATAATTATACATCTGTTATTTTTACCTATTGATGAAAACTGCTACACTTCCCAAAACTAGTCGTGTTTACATTAATAAACTAAAAAAATGGTCTTACACGAGTGTTCTATCTTAATATTTAAATCACCGTTTATTACACAAAGTTAATTCCAATCAATCATTAGGATCACGAGTGGTCAACCCGCGCCCCGCGGCCAAGAATATATTTTTAAACCAGTGATATATTGGTGATACACGGTTTGATGCATCAACCAAATTTGTGCCCTCAAGTATTATATGAGCCAAGCTTTGCACTGTTCCGTGTCTGTCTGCTGTGCTGGTCGGGGTTGTGGGCGTCTGTGTACCGGCCAACGTCGAGTCGTAATCGAATCTAGCTGACTAATTGAACTAAACACTAATCCCTTTTACTGCCTACACTGGGGAACTTCTAGAAAATTTGGTAATGGACTTACAGCCTTGTATTATTTAGATTGGCAGTGACAGGTATATTGAAAGCTTTTAAATGTAAATTCATAGTAAAATCGGGATACAATTTTATGTTGTTTCACATTTTCAATAAATTTCGCAACTTAGTTTTAAAAAAAATTGCTTAGCAAGAGCAGATCTGTCAGGAAGCCTAGATGCTTCTGTATCAGATCTGGGCATGCGGTGGGACAGCTTTCAATGATCAAAATGATTTGTTTTTAAGGTCAGTTGTTTAGGGAAAAGAAAAATTAAAAGTTTTGGTATTATTGTACGATTTTCAGGTTATGATGGCTGAAAAAGTAGAGGAAAAGCACGAAGAAGTGTCTTCCAAGATCCTTCAGGAAGGGGAGATCATCAAGCCTGACGTCACCGAGGAGACGGTGAGAGCCCTGGCCGAGAGGCTGTACGGCATCTCCTGCTTGGAGATCAAGGAGCTGAACTCGTACGACGACAGAAACTACAAGATAACCGAGGACACCAACATGAAGAATCCCATCATTCCCGTCCACTGCCCGTACGGATATGTGCTGAAGATCATGAACACGCTCGACTCGCAGAAACTGTCATTTGTCGAGGCTCAAACGGAAGCTATGATTTATTTAAGTAAGTGTAATTCAATAATATTTGACCAATCCCAGTTATTCTCAAACATTTTGTTCTTTAACCCTTCACTGCATAGTGTATCAAATTTGTTACATACCCAAAAGTTAGTATTAAAACGTTCTTTAAAAATATTAGCCACAATTCTTTGTTGTTAGTGATTAGATACATTCATAACTCACGTATATAGTTGATAATTTAGCCAAAAAACGCGCTATGAACGCCAAAATAATAACTTCACTTGTCTCTCGAAGACGCACTGTCAATGCAGTCATGCAGTCTTGCAAAAAAAAGTCATGCAGTGAAGGGTTAAGGAGTGATATTCGATAGCCCGCAACTTTTATTTCTTTAAACACAGGTATATTTTAAAATATTTATACATTTTGCGTTTAATTTACGGAACTCCATTTAAATCCATATTAAAATCAAATACTGTTTTTTACAGTGTACTTAATTGTATTTTATTATTAAAAATACCTCATTTGAAAATAAATGCCATAACATGGCGAAAAAATTATCACTATTTTTTTAATGTGTTTTTAATATTTAAATACAATTTAGTAGACTTATTGTTTGTTTTAAATATTTAATATTTAAACATTTAAGCTATTGGAATTCTTTGATTAAAACACCGTTTTTGTATTGCAAAAATAAGTTTTTTTTTCAAAATTAATACATGGTTTTGAAAAGAAGAGCTAACAGATGGCAGGGAATTAAAGAAAGGTAAAAATATTTTTTCAATACATATTCCCTTAGTGCGGGAGAACGTGCTGTGATTTGAGCTTTCGAGATCTCGACCTTAACACCTCATTACCATTCGTCGTTCACTTCGTGTAATAAATACTACTAGAAATTTTCATTATATGATTAGGCAGTCATTTTGCGGTGATATCGCTCACTCTTTTCAAGAACGTCATAAATCAAAAAACATGATTTTCCAGGAGAACGTTTTTAAAGTTTAAAAATATAATACAATGTATCAAAAATAAATATCAAGCCACTTATTGAACTTTTTACTGTGCAACAGATCTTTTTGTGTAAATCCTGAAGGTTTTTTCTCCATTTGAAAAATATTTAGTATATATCAAAAAATAATTCAACAATACCTTTTCTTCAAAATGCAAAAACAACACTTTCTGCCCTGTAGCAGGTAAATATTAAGTTAAAAATATGCCACTTTTGCTGGGATATTGTACATTTTCTGGGCATTCCGAAAACATGCACAACTTAAAATTGACGATTTTTGATTTATGACGTTCTTGAAAGGAGTGAGCGATATAAGTATAACCATTTTTAATTTAAGTTTCACTTGGTTAATACCAATATTTCTTAAATTGTATTGTGACCTGTGTTTCGATGCATTCCGCATCACTTTCAAACACCGTATTTGAAACACGTGTATATAAAAAATAGGCATGTATTCGAACGAAATTTTGCGTCAAAAATGACTTTTGCAGATAATTTCAATCAATCAAACCCTTACGCGCACCCCAATGGTGCATAGGGCACTGCATTATATAAAGGCAGTGTTATCTTGATCGTAAACACAGGGATGAAAGGTGATCAGCCCTCCGCTTCAGGTACCAGTCCAGAGTGATATTGAATAAATATTAGAGTGAAAAAATCACTTATATTTATTTGACCCCCTCCTGGGAATCGAACCCGGGACCTCCAGAACGGTAGCCGAGCGTGCTGACCATTACACTACGGAGACGGACAAAGGAGATAATTTGGATGTATATTTTTTAACGTATAAGATGCTATCTACATGGAATTTTCGAAATAAACTGAACTCTAAAACGCTAACTACTTAATTTTGACAAAGCATAGAGTTTTAAAATGATTCAATACATTATTTTATCGTTTTTTTAAAAAATAATACTAGTTTAGAATTTCAGATAAAACCATTAGTTAATAAAAAATAATACGTTGAAAAAATCTTCTAAGCTCTCTCCTGTAAAGTAACAGATTTGCAGATAGAGTACTTCACGTAGGGGCCGTCGACATGTAACCTCAGGTTAAGGCAGTTCTCGATTTACGAACATTTGCCACAACGAACGTTGATGTATATTCTCGATTTACGAATATTTGCCACAACGAACGTTGATGTATATAGATAATTTGGATGTATATTTTTTAACTCTTATTAAAAAAAATTTTCACACTTTTCACCGTTTGAGAACCATTTTGTCCAAATCCAGGGAGCCCTATTTTGTCTTTGAATTATTGTCTCCTTGAACCTTATTAAGCTTCTATTTATCAATGGGATGACACAATAAATCAATCAAGAGTTAGTTACATATATACTTGGACGTAACAGCGAACTTTAGTAAGTTAGCTAGTGCTAAGCTGTGAATAGGTACATCCACATACTACATCGACGTGCCCTACGTAAAGTGCTCTAACTACAATACATTTTTGTCAATTTTGAGATATTTGGTGTATGTTATGAACTGACCGTTATCTTCAAATATAAACAAACAAAAAAATATATAAAATGAATTACTCCTAGTTTTCAGGCGTCCGCCTCCGTCCGTGGTTTTCGTCCGCCTCCGTAGTGTAATGGTCAGCAAGCTCAGCTACCGTTCTGGAGGTCCCGGGTTCGATTCCCAAGGGGGGTAAAATAAATATTAGTGATTGTTTCACTGTCATATTTATTCAATATTACCCTGGACTGGTACCTGAAGCGGAGGGCTGATCACCTTTCCTTCATGTGTAAACGATCAAGATAACACTGCGTTTATATGACGCAGTGCCCTATGCACCATTGGGGTGCGGAAAAGGGTTTTATTTTATATTTTATTATATTTTCAGGCGTATAAGACGGTATCTACATGGAACTTTCGAAAGAACTGAACTCCTAAAACGCTAACTACCTAATTTTGACAAAGCACAGAGTTTTAAAATGATTTAATACATTATTTTATAGTGTTTTTGAAAGAATAATACTAGTTTAGAATTTCAGATTAATTCGAATTAATAAAAAGGAATACGTTGAAAAATCTTCTAAGCTCTCTCCTGTAAAGTAACAGATTTGCAGATAGAGTACTTTACGTAGGGGCCGTCGACATGTAACCTCAGGTTAACGCAGTTCTCGATTTACGAACATTCGCCACAACGAACGTTTGGTTTTTATAACGACACTATCCTTATCATTCATCGTTCACTTTGTGTGTAATACCACTTAAGAAAAATATATTTTAAATGGTATTATACGAAGTGAACTATTATTGGTAAGGAGAGTGTTACCAAACCACAAAGTTAACAATGCTTTTAATAAAGAAAATATTTTATTTCGACTTTTTCTTGAGTGAAATTTATTTAGCGTAGATTTAAGTAAAATTTCAAAGACAAGTCAGGTTTATTATGCATACAAATAGAAAGAGCCTTTTCTTAATAAAAGCTTTACCTATCCCAACATAGATTGCTGTTGTGAACTAACATGTACTGCTTCATGAGTAAAATCAATATTTCTATAGGTTCCAAAAACTGAGTAGTGTGGTTGTCAATCCTGGGTATAATTAGTGAATGTTACACGTATGTAAAGTGATCCTTTTACCAATCCTATGACGGTCCTTAGCCCTGTAAATGCCCAGACTGCCATATTCTTCTTCATATTCTCAAAAAATTGTATGACACTGTAGTTGGAGATGCACACGTCAGACGCTATATATGAACAGCTGAGTCGATACGGCGCAGTGCCTTGTGCACCATTTTAGCGCAGAAAGGGCTAAAAGGTGACGCTTTTTTGATCAGTAGGCATACGCTTGAAAATGCTTTATGAAAGCTTATTACGCAGTACAGTAATTGAAAATACGGAGTCATGAAATTTGGTTATTTTTCTCTGTTATCACGATTATCTGTTTGCATTATATCGTAACATGTACATAACTAGACATAATAAACGATAATAAGATAAGTGACTCTGGACCAACTGCACGTCTTACGGTAAACATGTGGCTCACTCCTTTCAAGAACGTCATAAATCAAAAAACTTGATTTTTCAGGAAAACGTTTTTAATTTTAAAAATATACAACAATGTATTAAAAATAAATATCAAGCCACTTATTGAACTTTTTACTGTGCATCAGATCTTTTTGGGTAAAACCTGAAGGATTTTTCTCCATTTGAAAAATATTTAATATATTTTTAAAAAATAATTAAACAATACATTTTCTTCAAAAAGCAAAAACATCACTTTCTGTAGCGGGTAAATATTAAGTTAAAAATATGCCTCTTTTTCTGGGATATAGTACATTTTCTAGGCATTCCGAAAACAGGCACAACTGAAAATTGACGATTTTTTATTTATGACGTTGTTGAAAGGAGTGAGCGATGTGTACCTTACGCTTGTTTGAAATTATTTTATCATTCAATCTTTCTCTCCATTCGTGAGTTCTTGATTAGATGACCGATTATTTCTGTTTTCTTTGCGATTTCACTGATTTACGAGTGTGTCGGCGCCTGGTATCGTTGAGTATTCATTTGACACTAACTCCCGATGTTTATTTTTGATATTATTGCATCCTTACGTACATACATACATATGTTATTTATGTACATACATACTTATTGATAAAATTAAGAAAAGTGTATTAACCCTAGATACTAAACTATATTTGTAAATGCAATGCCATTTGTGGATCGCACAATATTGACATATCGCTCACTCCTTTCAACAACGTCATAATATTATATCAAAAATCATCAATTTTCAGTTGTACATGTTTTCAAAATGCCTAGAAAATGTACTATATCCCAGCAAAAGCAGCATATTTTTAACTTAATATTTACCCACTACAGGGCAGAAAGTGTTGTTTTTGAATTTTGAAGAAAATGTATTGTTTAATTTTTTTTTAATATACCTATTGAATATTTTTTAAATTGAGAAAAAACATTCAGGTTTTACCTAAAAAGATCTGTTGCACAGTAAAAAGTTCAATAAGTGGCTTGATATTTATTTTTAATACATATTATCATATTTTAAAACTTTAAAAACGATCTCCTGAAAAGTAAAGTTTTTTTTTTATAAATGACGTTGTTGTCGGAAAAGTGATTTATTGTTAAATGTCTCTTACATTCTTTCATAATAAACCAAACTTAAGTGCCATGTAACGGTTCTTATTTTTCATAAATACTTTTGATTATGTTTCACGTTTTTAATTGCGTACTCCGCCAGACGAATGTTTAGTTATTAAGGGTTAAGTAAGGTGTGTTGGGCTTGTTAATCGAACGAGTGAAGAAAGAACATTAAAACAAATTTATGAGGCGAATGTGGATGGTAATACAAAGACTGAGAAAAACTTAGCTGAATTCAAATACTTGAGAGTGGTCAGGTCAGGAGTTTTGTACGTAATTGTGTATATGAAAAATTTTCAGAAGTTTTTTTGTTTTTGAAAAAAACACAATAATATCCATTTTATCTGTATAGTTGTTTTTCTTCTGTGATTTTCCCCTCCCTTTGTATAACAGCGGCGAACCGTCAGATGTAAGCGATTACACTGGCCAACAATTTACAACTTTTATTTTGTAACTTGCATGAAAATACCTGATCTTTGTGCAATTTGCAAAGCTGAATTCAAAAACGAAAGCAAAAAAATGTAGCACGTCACATTTTTTAGTTATGGATATTTTTAAATCTGATATTGACTAAAGTTACAATGATTAAAGAAAACACTTGTTTTTTACCACTTGAGTTTTATTATAGACTACATGTTTCAGAAGTTAAACTTCCATCATTCAGGTCTGTATAATAACTGAAACAAGTGTTTTCTTTAATCATTGTAACATGTCTTACCACAAAGTTAATGCCGAAACAATAAATAAAATTTTACTAAAGTTTATCTTATTATTTATGTATAAATATAATAAACATATAATATATATAAACATATAATAAATACAAAATATAAACATATAATGCTATCGTATTCATTATTAATAAGTTAATATATTTCCACTGTTACTCCATAATTATCAATACTTTTTTTTAATCCCTTAGACCTTAGACTAAAACATGTCTAGATACCAACCACTATTACGGTTTCAACGTATGGGGTCCATACAAACAATAATATGACTTTAACATCAAAACTTGACGTGATACAAGCTTGTCACCATATAGACATTGAATAAGAACGATTAATTTAGTCCAAATCAGTCATCAAAATTTCAGTTACAAAATCATTGTTGGACAGTGTTATATGCGGTTTTATGATTGATAAAAAAAACGATTTTTTCAGGTAAGCACAACGTTGGTTGTCCAAAACCAGTTAGAGATGTGTACGGACATTATTTTTCGTTGGAGAAATTGGGTGGAAAGAGCCATGTTGTCAGACTGTTGGAGTATCAGCCGGGAGAAATACTGAACAACGTACCCAAATCTGACTTCCTCTTCTACCAAGTCGGGGAATACATTGCTAACTTCGACAGATTACTAAAGGTAATATTTTGATTTACAACATTTTAAGTGTTTCTGCTTAATAAAAAGCTTTTATTTATTGGAAATCAACAGCCATTAACAAAAATAATATAAATATATATCAGGAGCCGATAATGAGGCCAATTACTGAATTCACATTTTATACAACAATATATAATATATATAACAACAAGAAAGGGTGAAAATACTATTAAGCTCAAAATAAAATGTGTGTGTATTTTGTGTTTGAGTAAAGAGTGTGCAAGGCCTAGAGTTATAGTCGTGAATTAACCCTAAACTGAGTTCCGAACATGCTTCGCACAGCTTCTTTTCATTTTTTTTAAGCCTGAGCCAGTTACCCGTGACCGTATACAGCTATATTAAATAAATAAATAAATACAGTTTTAATCGCTGAATTATTTTAAAATCAAACACAGATTTTTAGTAAAGGGACATTTCTTTCATCTCACCAATAGATGTCGCTAGTGAAGTTCTAGTGATTCAAGAACAATGTTTCTAAATTGGTTCATATATATAGAACTTCCAACAATTTGAGTGGTGTCGTTGTCAATAATGGGTAGAATTGGTGAATGTTACACGCGTGTAAATGATCACTTAAACCAGTCTATGACGGTCGTCAGCCCCATAAATACCCAGACTTCCATATTCTTCTTCATATTTGATGAGATGTCAAAAAATAAAATGTTTTAAATATGTTTAAAATTGTGATTTAAATAAATTATACAATTTATGTTAGTAAAAAAAAAGAAACAGAGAAAAACCAAGGATAACTTGACATGATCAAGTGTTTCAAATACTTGAATGTGGTCAGGTCAGGAGTCGGAATAATTGGCGGGTATGTACGAGATGTATGATTGTGGAAAAGGCTGAGATTGGTGTGGCGTTTTATTATCTTTACCTACTCCTACGGGGAAGCGATATGATGGTTTGTTGGTTAGTTCCAAAATAGATAGATGTCAAAAAATGATATGTAATATTTTGACTTTGTACTAACTCATAGGTCGGCAAAGTGTGGCTCCGGAGCCGCATGTGGCTGTTTGACATTGTAAGTGCGGCTCCGGAACAAATATCCGCGGGAAGGCTCTTCGACTTTACGTATTCATGCGAACAATATTTTTCAAGCGTGAACCTTATTAAAAGCAAATTGAGAAATCGTCTTATTGACGAGAATCTGGAAACGTGCTAAAAATAACGACATGCAAACCTGACATGATCTAACTTTCAAAGGAGACACATGGATATTATTCTCAATAAGTAGTGTTCTTATGGACACCCTACTATAAAATTACTTTTAAGTAATATAAAATAGGTCTAAAATTACAATTGAATTTTAATTCAAGTGTACTAGAATAACAAACAAAATTGGCTTTCAAGAAAATGATTAATTGTATTTGGCTCTTTAGCCAATAAATTTGCCGACCACTGTACTCATATGAGAACACGTCAGTGCTTAAAAATGTTTTCTATTAAGAAAAATTGGATTTATTTTTAAAACTTTGGTTGCAGAAAAAATTCTATCATTCTGGATATGAAAACCACAAAACATTATGGATGCTGGAGAATGTGCCCGAATTAGAAAAATTCAAGTGTCATGTCAAGGATGTAAACATGGCTAAGATAATCGACGAGGTCCTGAAGGAATTCAATGAAGCTGTCGTTCCAGAGATCAAACATTTGGAAAGAGGATTGCTGCACGGAGATTTTAACGAACAAAACATTGTTGTTAATATCAATAAGGAATCCCCAATGTAAGTTAAATAACATTTATCCGATTTAAGTACTGACATTTATTGGTGGAACTGCATTTTTTATAATAAAATAAAAACTAAACAGTTTTTTTTTCTAAACCAAGCAGGTGATGAAAATTATGAGTTTAAATTAATTTTTCTGACAAAACACTACTTAAATGCACTCAATTTAGATTCATTTTGTTAGAAAAATGTATATAATATAAATTATTTTACGTTTACTCAAAAAATAAACAATGCCTAAGAAATAGATAATTAAGAAATTCTAGTTCTGAGTACATTTTTGGTTTCTTCTGTTTTTTATTTTTATTTACATATAAAATAAACGTCTTTTTTTAATTCTTAGTTTATAAAATTCCTGAAAATCGCCTCTGTTTTCTGTTCGCCTCAGAAAACATTGCGTTACACAATTGTAGAGTATTTTTGTGTACTACAAACGCATGTGTGGTGGACAACATTTTTTATTGTACGAGTCCCATCACTATGGTGTTGCCAGATAGAAATATGTTTCCCGCGGAATCGAGTACATGGCCATTTTTAAGACTGGCAAGAATTTAAAATCAGAAACATACTGGACATTTTTATTAATTTTATAGTTATTTTGGAGGCAATTATTTGATGAAAAAAGTGCGTCTTGTAGTTTCTAAAATACGGTAGTTATATTTTCTTCTTCAGTTTTGACCCTATAATTATTTCAAATTAATATTTTCAGTGAGAACACCTACAAAATCACCGGAGTCATTGACTTTGGTGACATGCAGATATCTTGCTACTTATTCGAGCTGGCCATCACGATGGCATACGCGATGATAGTCGGAAAGGATCTTCGAACTGGAGGACTTGTATTGGCAGGATATTCCATCAACAGGATAGTACCTCCGAAGGAATTGAATCTATTGAGGGTAATGTAACAACAACTATTTTAACAAAACATTGTGAAGGAATGAAAGAAAGCTATGTTCAAACAACTTGATATTGAAATATGAAAGTGAATAATTTACCTTCAACTGTGCCTTGCAATTTCTCATTTCGCTCACTCCTTTCAACAACATCATATTTCAAAAAACTTGATTTTTCAAGAGATCGTTTTTAAAGTTTAAAAAATAATAAAATGTTTTTTAAAAAAATCAAGCTACTTATTGAACTTTTTACTGTGCAACAGATCTTTTTAGGTAAAACCTGAATGTTTTTTCTCCATTTGAAAAATATTTAGTGTATTTAAAAAAATTATTAAACAATATCTTTTCTTCAAAATGCAAAAACTACCCTGTCTTTCTGCCCTGTAGCGGGTAAATATTAAGTTAAAAATATGCCGCTTTTGCTGGGATATAGTAAATTTTCTGGGCATTATGAAAACATACACAACTGAAAATTGACGATTTTTGATAAATGACGTTGTTGAAAGCAGTGAGCGATTTATTTTCTTTTATGTACAATACGATTGGGGAGGTTCTCACCAAAACGTTACATTTCCATTATAAATGATTTGAATTAATCAGGAATTATAGCTTGTAAAATTGTTAGGTTTTGGTACGATTTAATGATTTCATATTGCTTTAACACAGGACCGAGTTTTGTCGCAACTTTAATTAAGATTTCGATAGAATACAGTAAACAGAACATATTTGCATTTAATGAAATTTTTTTGCAATATTGGAAATGTTACTTTTTGTGACCTCCACAATTCTTATCATATATTACACAAAAAACAATATAATACCTAAAATTTCATATAAAAAAATATGATACATTTTACTTTTTTATTTCTCCCCTCATAAAATAGCCAAAGCACTCTAGGTTTCTTTTCTTTATAATGACTTCAATTTCTTACTTCAGTTTTTTTTTCGTTTATTTTAAATTCTTTTGCATTACATAGCATAAATTCAAATACAAAAAATATGAATAAAATATAAAAATTAATAAAAACAAAGATCCCTCAAAGGCATGGCCTGCGTGTGGGTATACAAAATAATTTAGTCATAGTAAAGGGTATAGGTTTCTAAGTAGAACTACTAGTTCTTACTTATATTTATTTTGACCCCTCTGGGAATCGAACCCGGAACCTCCAACATGGTAGTCAAATGCGTTCAACACTCTATTTGTTCAGTTCACCCACAAACATTCAAACATGATGTAACAACTAATTCAATCAAGATTCCAGTCGGACATACCTGTATTTGATTTGAAAAAAAAAATCCTTATATCAAGTGTAAGTCCCTCTCCAAGCACAAGAGCTTAGTCTCTTTATTGGAGAGAACTGAGTTAGAAAGTAGAAAGGTCTAGAAACTTTATTAAATTATAAAAAAACTATTGTAACCATATTATTAGATTTCAATTTTGTACTGACATTTCTTGGTGGGACTGCATTTTATACAGTAAAATAACTATGTAATTTTTTTTTGTGACGACAGTTGTGACCAAGATTCACTGTGTCCTGCGCCTTATCTCTTTATTCCTCACAAAGTCAAACCACCTTTATTAAAAAATAATAAAAATTACAAAAAAAAACAGTCGGATGATGTCGATTACGACGAAACCCAGTTGCTGGTCAAATAAAATTCATGTGGAAAAAACTACCTAGTTGTTATTTTATTAAATAAACTATATTATTATTAAACCATATCCGCTCCCTATGTGGAGCATACAGAGTCCACAAACTGTCCCCAGGCTTTTCTTTAGACTTCCAGCTCCCTTGCATACTCCCAAGTCAGGGCCGCATCCCAAAGTTCTGGCGAGATCTCCGACAAATTGTCAGCAGTGGTCGTCCTGGGCGGCGTGAACCTAATGCCTTGTAAAAGAGGCAACCTTGATTAAGGCTCTCGGGAGGTATGCGGAGTACATGGCCAAGCCAACTGAATCGCCTTTTCTTGACGACAGTTGTGAGCAAAATTTAATGCACCTGCGCCTTATCTTTTCATTCCTCACTAAGTAAAAACCGCATATATTAAGTAATAATAAAAAATTACAAAAAAATCTATTCTCTATAACACGGGTGGCCAACCCGCGGCCAGCGACGCTCTTATGTGCGGCCCGCGGTCATTTATGAAGAATATATTTTTAAACCAGGGATATATTTGTGATATCATATATCGCTCGCTCCTTTCAAGAACGTCATAAATCAAAAAACTTGATTTTTCAGGAGAACGTTTTTAAAGTTTAAAAATATAATACAATGTATTAAAAATAAATATCAAGCCACTTATTGAACTTTTTACTGTGCAAAAGATCTTTTTAGGTAAACCCTGAAGGTTTTGTCTCCATTTGAAAAATAATTAGTATATTTAAAAAATAATCAAACAATACCTTTTCTTCAAAATGCAAAAACAACACTATTTGCCCTGTAGCGGGTAAATATTGAGTTAAAATTATGCTTCTTTCGCTGAGATATAGTACATTTTCTGGGCATTCCGAAAACATGCACAACTGAAAATTGACGATTTTTTATTTATGACGTTCTTGAAAGGAGTGAGCGATATGCCCTCAAGTATTATCTATGAGCCAAGTCATGCAAGTTGTTATAAAAACTGTGAACAATAAACGTTCGCACGCTCTTCAGCATTGCCAATTTAAGGCAATCTCAAAAAATCTCGAAAACCAGTTAAGGTGTGCAACTTCAACTATTGAAATAGATTTAGAAAAATTAAGTAAGCGAAGAGAAACTCAAATCTCGAACTGAGTGGCCATTGATCAATTGGTTTTATTTATAATAAATTTGTTAATATCGTTTGATTTATGTGTCCTAATTATTAATTTATCGTCCGCTTCCGTAGTGTAATGGTCAGCACGATCGGCTACCGTTCTGGAGGTCCCGGGTTCGATTCCCAGGGGGGGTCAAATAAATAAAAGTGATTTTGTTCACTGTAATATTCATTCAATATTACCCTGGACTGGTACCCGAGGCGGAGGGCTGATCACCTTTCCTTCATGTGTAAACAATCAAGATAACACTGCGCTCATATGAAGCAGTGCCCTATGCACCATTGGGGTGCGGATAAGGGTTTTATTTTATAATAATTAATAATTTTGATTATTAATTTTTTCAAAATGTTTATTACTATACAAATAGATTTTTTGTTAGTTGAATGTGTGTTTTTTTCTCACATCTGGTTGAAGTAATGTTTTTTTTCTTCACAATTACCCTGATTGTGCTTTTTGATTACCTCTGCATTCAAATTATTTATAATATGTACTTACAAAAAATCAATAAATATGAAATTCGTTGTTATAAAAAAAATCTAATGTCTGTATGCGGCCCTTGGGAAAATTTTAGGTCATCGATGCGACCCGGGGTGCAATTTGGGTTGGCCAGACCTGCTCTATAATGATCATTTTAATTTTCTAGGTGTGTATCGCGGCAAGATTCTGCCAGAGCTACGTGATGGGAGCATACACCAGCGCATACTACCCCGACAACACATACGTTCTCTCCAGCAAGAAGGCCATCGAGGAACTGCTTCCACTGATATGGAACGAAACTAACGAATCAGCCGCAGAACTGTGGAAAAAGGTTGCCGATGACTACCTTACAAAAAGCACCAGATAAACACATCCCTAAAAACATATCATTCAAATGAAAAGTATATAAATGATGTTTACATAGAGGTGGAGAACCTTTTCATTTCTGAAGGCTACATTATTTTTTTTCTTCTTTTTATTAAAAGAGAAACATTTCGCTCACTCCTTTCACGAACGTCATAAATCAAAAGTCGTCAATTTTTAGTTGTGCATGTTTTCGAAATGACCAGAAAATGTACTATATTCCAGCAAAAGAGGCATATTTTTAACTTAATATTTACCCGCTACAGGGCTGAAAGTGTTGTTTTTGCATTTTGAAGAAAAGGTATTGTTTAATTATTTTTTTAAATATACTAAACATTTTTCAAATGGAGAAAAAACCTTCAGGTTTTACCTAAAAAGATCTGTTGCACAGTAAAAAGTTTAATAAGTGGCTTGATATTTATTTTTAATACATTGTATTTATTAAACTTTAAAAACGTTGAAAGCTTTTTGATTTATGACGTTCTTGAAAGGAGTGAGCGATTTGTGTTTTTATTATTTACACAAATATTTCAATTTCATACTATTTCTGTGAGCCTAAGCGGCTCATTATTAGAAATAGGTATCAAATTGTGGCAGAGTGGATTCAAACCGAGAAACTCTGACTTAAGAGTCCGTGACACTAACCACGGGACCACAGCCCGACAATTCAAATATGTATCTTATCCAAACAAGGCCAGTAAAAAAAGAAGTTAAAGAATTTAATTAAACTAACTAACTAACTAACCATCACGCCGCTTCAACGCAGGGGTAGGCAGAGAGAATAGAATGCCACACCACTCTGTCTTTGCAAACATTCTTCACCTCTTCTACGTTCATGCATCTCCTCATACATACCCGCCGATTGTTACAACTCTGACTTAACCTGAGCACTTTCAAGTATTTGGCATACCTGATCGTGCCATGTTTGTTTAAAAAAAAAAATCAATTACTACAGTGAATTTATGTTTTTTAAAATGGTTTTTCTGCCTTAATTTGTTGAAAATGCATATAAAATGTCAAGCATTTGACTATGCCAAAATTGATAAATTTCTTCTTCTGTGCGTGTCATGTCAGGTCCCCCTAACGTCACTCGACTATCACTTAAGCGTAATTGTCCTTGTTTTGGGCAGCTCTCAGCAGCGCCTCAATGGTCCTGATCCCCGTCCAATCTTGAATGTATATACTTTTTTATATACAATTAGTCTCGTATATTAGTAGAAAACAAATCTCTTGACTCCGGAATGTATGAAATTGATCAAAATGTAAAAATTAAATAAAGTGATGAGGCATCAAAGTATCGTATCCCAGAAAGAAAATATATATATATATATATATATTTTCCCACCCTAATATATATATATATATATATATATATATATATATATATATATATATATATATATATATATATATATATATATATGTATATATATATATATATATATATATATATATATATATATATATATATATATATATATATATATATATATATATATATATATATATATATATATATATATATATATATATATATATATATATATATATATATATATATATATATATATATATAAATATATATATATTGTTTTTTTTAATATTGTTCGTATGTATATTTTAATGATATAAATTAAACATGTAATATTAATGTGGTCACCAATTTAGCCACTCAACTATTGTATATTAGAAAAAAGCGATCTGTTTATTTTTTTTCTCTTTATCTTATGCTTATTAGTATTAGAATTTGGTACATTACTGTTGATTTTCTGTAAAATTGTTGGAAATAAAACAAAAAATGTGCTTGAAAATTATTTTTTTAATATTTTTACCTTATAACCTACTAGGAATATTGTAAGATACATTATTCTATAATGGCACTTAGTTATGCAAATTTAAAGATTATAATAATATACAAGGATACATGTATGTGCATAAAGATACATTTCAATATAATAAAGTACTAATGTGTAAAGGCAACTAGCCGTAGTTCAAGTTGCGACTGTTTGGCGTAACACGGCTCAAAGCATTCTTATAACTGGCCTCTATCATATACAATCACAGATTTTTCTATCTCTTTCCTTTACCAGATATTCATTATCCAAAAAGCCGCAAAATTGAATTAATTTGATACGTGTGTTGGCAAAAAGCATCACTTTAAGTTAACTATAAACTCGTTTATCTCAAAACTACTGTTTTAAACTTGCGGCTATTTGCCTTTGCACATTAAAGTAGTAACAAACGAAATATTACATAGAGTTGGTACATTTTGTTGTTGAAAGATTAAATATATATGCATTCCACTTGCAAACTGCGTTATGTTAAAAAATTGAGTTTTTTAGCCAATCGGTGCCAATTTTGGTGCCAATCGGTAGATAATTAACGTCTATATTTAATATAATCATAATAATAACCGATATAATCACCATAATAACCGATTCTTGATTTGATTTATGACGTGTTACGATGATCAAGGGCGCCAATTAATATACTCAAGCTCTAAGGAGGCTCCTGACCAAAAAAGTTTTAGAACCAGAACTCTACACAAAACTAAAAAAATCATTTGTATGAATATATATCGTGGGTATACTGGCAAAAAAATCTAAAATCCCTGTTTGAATAAGCCCTGTTATTTAAAACTTAGCCTGAATAAAATACCCGGTATTACACAATTTAGTTTTAAAACCACATTAATATGACATTTCAAACTACTTAGTGTATTTTGCCAGTTTATAGAATGTTGAAAACTTATAATATGCATCACTAAGTCAAAATTGGATATTTTCGAGTTAATATTTTTCGCCAGTACACCCACGTATGTAGTATTATTCTGGGGTATTATGCCCTGTATCATTTATACTTCTCACTCCTCAGGCCGCATTGGTTCATCTATCGGCCTGTTATCAACAAGAAGTAAAAACAACACACTATATAACAACAACAAATACAAAAAATACTATCAAAACCTTTTATAAACTAACCCTTTGGCTACCAAGACTTTAAGGGGTACTAAGCTTGAAATACCACAATTTAAATATAAATAATTAAAAAGTAAAATGCGTTTGATAATTTATAAACTCTCTGTAGCATTGTTGAAACAAATCTGTTTTTAAATTCCATCTCTTGGAGTTTAGTAAACTAAATGTTAGCAACGTTACAAAAAATGCACTTTACAAGTAAATGCTGCTCACAAAATCGCTCACTCCTTTCAAGAACGTCATAAATCAAAAATCATAAATTTTCAGTTGTGCATGTTTTCGGAATGCCCAGAAAATTTACTATATCCCAGCAAGAGTGGCATATTTTTAACTAAATATATACCCGCTACAGGGCAGAAAGTGTTGTTTTTGCATTTTGAAGAAAAGGTATTGTTTAATTATTTTTTTAAATATATTATATATTTTTCAAATAGAGAAAAAACTTTCAGGTTTTACCTAAAAATATTTGTTGCATAGTAAAAAGTTCAGTAAGCGGCTTGATATTTATTTTTAATACATTGTATTATATTTTTAAACTTTAAAAACGTTCTCCTGAAAAATGAAGTATTTTGATTTATGACGTTCTTGAAAGGAGTGAGCGAAATGTCCACCTCCTTTTTACGACATGTGCATAAGGCTGCAAATCAAAGGACTTCCCAAACCAATTGACGACATATGAAATTATGTCGAATTGAAAGGAAAAGAGCAAAGGTGTCAGTAATTAAAGATTATTTTTGTTATGCGATATATCGCTCACTCCTTTCAAGAACGTCATAAATCAAAAAACTTGATTTTTCAGGAGATCGTTTTTAAAGTTTAAAAATATAATACAATTTATTAAAAATAAATATCAAGCAACTTATTGAACTTTTAACTGTGCAACAGATCTTTTTAGGTTAAACCAGAAGGTTTTTTCTCCATTTGAAAAATAACTAGTTTATTTTTAAAAAAAATAAATTAAATAATACCTTCTCTTCAAAATGCAAAAACAACACTTTCTGCCCTGTAGCGTGTAAATATTAAGTTAAAAATATGCCTCTTTTGCTGGGATATAGTACATTTTCTGGGCATTCCGAAAGCATGCACAACTAAAAATTGACATTTTTTTATTTATGACGTTCTTGAAAGGAGTGAGTGATATGTATTATATTATAATCAATTTATTGCATATTAAAAAATGTATCTATTTGAAGAATATCACAGCTTTAAACAACTTACATTTCGCGGAAACAAAATTGGTTTAAAGTATTTTAAATTTAAGTTTTACCTAGTAAATACCATTATTTCCTAAAATCTATTGTGCCACATGTTTGAAAATGATGTGGAATGCGTCGAAACGGACAATAGATTTTAAGAAATAGTGGTTAAAACTTAAATAAAAAATGGATAGACTTTATTTCGAAGTGACTGCTGAATCAATAAATTAAATGTACTTTATTTTTCTCGTTTCTCTGAGTATGTATTTTTGTAAAATCATTTTTTGTAATATTACAACTAATTAGAAAATATAAATGATCATTTAATTTTTAATATTGATGTATAACTTATTGGAGAATAAAAAAACATATGTTAATCGAAAAAATTTGCATAACCCTGAAAAAATCCCTAGCATACTCGGCTGTCCAAATTTAAAACACAGTGAGGAACATTTTTTTTGTAGTACGTTTTTTTTGCATTTTTGGACTAAGTAGAATCTACTTAGTCCAAAAATGCAAAAAAAAACATACTACAAAAAAAATATCCCTTACTGTGTTTTGAGTTTGGACAGCCGTACTGTCCAAAATGTATCTGATACTTTTATAAATCATGACGTCAGATCCGATGGATCCAGTATTTCTTCGCTAAAGAACCAAAAGCCGATATATCGGATTTTGGTAACCAAAGGGCTAAAAGAACAAGCTATAGTTGCTAAATTTCGTGGGGTTTATTGCTTTGTCTCCAAATGCATATTGCTATTCGATTACTATAATAAATTACTTATTTTTATTTTTTTTACAAAAATGTTAATAAAACTAGTATATAACCACTCACCGAGATTTTTACGTCTACCGGTTTCGAGACGTACCCGTCTCTTCGTCAGGACAATCACTAACACAGCATGTAAACAATACTACCCTTCACCACCATAGCACCATTTACACACTCAAAACTACACAAAATGTCTAACACATGCGATTTTTGGTCGACCCGAAGACCAACATGCACTATAGTTTTCAATACAGACATGCGTTACGAGCCGAGGTTGCACGTTTAACCTCGGCTCGTAACGCATGTCTATATTAAAAACTATAGCGCATGTTGGTTTTCGGGTCGACCAAAAATCGCATGTGTTAGACATTTTGTGTAGTTTTGAGTGTGTAAATGGTGCTATGGTGGTGAAGGGTAGTATTGTTTGCATGCTGTGTTAGTGATTGTCCTGACGAAGAGACGGGTACGTCTCGAAACCGGTAGACGTAAAAATCTCGGTGAGTGGTTATATACTAGTTTTATTAACATTTTTGTAAAAAAAAAATGAGTAAAAATGACTAACCACAAAGTAAAAGCTTTAAATATTAATAATATTGAGAATACTATAATAAATATTGATACAAGATGAATAAATATGTTATATTAGTGTATAGTCATGTAACAAATTTCTTAATTCTATAATATCTCAACACTCGTGTCCGACAATACAACACTCATAAAGCACATCTTGGCAAATTCAAACCTTAATAATAATTAAACACAATTATTGGAAATTTACGTACATAGTATAATATCGATTTACTAGCCCGATCGCCTCAAAAATCGTCAAAAAAATGAACATTTAGACAGGAAAGTTAATGAAATTATAAGTATAGTGGAACCTCAGAAATATGAACAAGATTTTGAAGAAAAATATCTGAAGAACATATTATTTTGAGAAATAAAGACTTTGTTTTTTGATCCACTCACATATTTATTAAAAACTAACAAGTTTCGGCAACAACCTGTTGCCTTCTTCAGGGTTTATATTATGACATAAAATAAAGTCGTACAAAAAAGAGTCGTAAAATAAACCCTGAGGAGGGCAACAGGTTGTTGCCGAAACTAGTCTGTTTTTAATAAATCGCTCACTCTTTTCAAGAACGTCATAAATCAAAAAACTTGATTTTTCAGGAGAACGTTTATAAAGTTTAAAAATATAATACAATGTATTAAAAATAAATTACTAGCCACTTATTGAACTTTTTACTGTGCAACAGATCTTTTTAAGTAAAACCTGAAGGTTTTTTCTCCATTTGAAAAATATTAAGTATATTAAAAAAATTATTAATCAATACCATTTATTCAAAATGCAAAAACAACACTTTCTGCCCTGTAGCAGGTAAATATTAAGTTAAAAATATGCCTCTTTTGCTGGAATATAGTATATTTTCTGGGCATTTCGAAAACATGCACAACTGAAAATTGTCGATTTTTGATTTATGACGTTATTGAAAGGAGTGAGCGAAATATGTGAGTGGATCAAAGAACAAGGTCTTTTTATTTCTCAAAATAATAAATCATAATGATCCATAAAGTAAATGTTTTCAATATTCAATATATATCTGTAGAACATTTAAAAAACACGCAAAGACCGAAAAACAATTTTTTTATTACATAAAATTATTATATTATATATAACTTTTGTTTAAAAATTATTGAAAAGTTAATCAAGTATACAGTACTGTACCTGTATTGCTACTCAAGTACTGTAATATATTAGATTGAAATGTAAAAAGTTGCAAATAATGTACATATACCTCAAAAGAAACTAAGTCATGTAGTACATACTTCATTAACGTTAAAGCCGAATGAACAAGAAAAAACACAAAACAAACATACACAGATACTGTATTACAAATTTCTTGGCTAATCCGAACAGGTCACAGCCACAATAAGTTCGGATTTCTGGGGTTCCACTGTAGATATTAAGAAGTTAATATTGACACAAGAAATCAAATTCAATCTATTTTATTTGGAAAAGAAACAAAATTAAATAAAATTGATTGAGACGTAAATAATTTACAGTCGATTAACACAATATGAAAAACATGGCATTTATTTTTAAATCTAGATTAGCATATGTATATATTTTTATAATATGTTTTCATAAGAGTCGATAATTTTATTGCAAAGTTTGATATTACATCTAGCAGTAAGATAAATTCAATAATAATAGTCAAGTTGTTCAATTTCAATCTCATTGTTAAAAGTTATTAGAATAAATGAATTTAAATGATTGAATTAAAGCCAATAATAAGTTTTCAAAACTAATATTAACACACTTCGGACGGGAAGGGTATTTCTACCCGTTCAGTCAATTGAAGCTTAAGGACGGGAAGGGAATTTCTACCCGTTCAGTCAATTGAAGCGTAGGACGGGAAGGGTATTTTTACCTTCTGCGCCGGCCTCATTTCAAAGGCAGAAATGAAGGAATTATCCAATGTTTTATATGAATATAATACACCAATCTCTTTGTTAAGATCTTAATTATATGTACATTATTATCAAATCCCATCACCAGCGGTCCGCAGTAGTTAAAATACCCGTCTGAAATGTGTTAATTAGAAATAAAAATTAAGCATTTAAGCAAAAAAAAATAAAACGCTTATATAAGACCACTTTTGAAAAAATTAATGTAACTAGTTGCAAACTAAGGAACGATTGGATCCGACGCCAGACACAGGTCTGTGACGTGGTAGAGCGAATTGCTTGGCTGAAGTGGAAATGGGCCGGTCACATAGCCAGAATGACCGACGACAGATGGACGAAACGCTTTCTGGTGTGGAGACCGAGGAACCAGAGGCCTCAAGGACGTCCACCGATGAGATGGGTGGACGACATCAGGAAGTTTGCTGGAAGACAGTGGATGGGGACGGCGCAGGATCGGGAGGAGTGGAGGCGGAAGGGGGAGGCCTTTGTCCAGCAGTGGACCTCAACGGGCTGAGTTGCAAACTACAGATGTTCTCATCAACAGTTGAAAATACAAGCTATTTGTGTTTACATTAATAAACTCAAAAGTGGTATTATACAAGTGTTTTATCATTATATCATTTCACAAAATTAATGCCAAATCAATAAAAATATAATATAAAAAAATAAGCACTTGATTGAAATTATTACGTGTCAAATAAAAAGACATTTGAATATCATCGTCAATACGATTTATGATGAAATTCTTTCATCCTGTCGACAGGTCAAAAAATTTGACCGATAATCTGTTTTTTGTCATCAATGCTACTTTGTGTCCTTCAGCGGAATACCTTTACTTATTCTATTGAATATTTGTATTTAAATGATTAAAAGACATTATTCAAATAAGAAAATCACTGATATACATGTTAAAAGAATCCATTTGATTAATCCCGGCATTAATTAGAACTAAATTTTATATTCATATTAACGATAACAGTAAGAATTACAAGTATTTGTCATGATTATTATTGGATATAACTCTAAGGCGTTTATTTATTTGGTCAGTATCTAATTCAGGTATTGGTCAGTAAATCAATTAACGATATATTAATAAATCAAGCTGGAGGCTCCTGTAACATTCCCAATGGGGGTGAAAATAAATATTACTGATTTTTCACTCTGATATTTATTTCAATCCCGGACTAGTACTTGAAGCGCAGGACTGATTACCTACCCTTCATGTTAATAACAATCAGGATAACACTGTGTTACTATTATGCAGTGCCCTATGCACCATCGGGCGCAGATAATGGCCAGAAGAAGTTGTGTTTACCGTAGAACGGGGCTACTTGAACTTTGATGTGTTACTTCAGCCCAGTACAAAAAAAATATTTAGATTTGTATTTGGTCTACAATAATGGACGTACCGACATGATTCATTGTTTCCCTGATAGGTGACACTTATCGACACGATACGTTCATTATTGTAGACCAAATACGGATTTAATTTTTTTTTGTATCGGGCTCAAGTAACACATCAAAGTTCAAGTAAATGTACCGTTTAATGTACCATTCTACGGTACATTAAAAGACTCAAAAGTGGTCTTGTACAAATGTTTTATTTTTAAATTTGAATCATCATATTATTATTCCACATGGTTAATGCCAAATCGACAAATATTAATTGAGTGCTAGTCACCTGGTTACACATGCATGGAATTATTGCAATCATATGTATTTGAATCCATTTAGCAAGCAGCCATACAGTGCCTTGTAACTTGAAATGCTATAAAAATAATTGTCTTTAAGAGAACGCACCATCAATGAGACAAACGAAATACAAAGACAATCTACAGAAAAAACTAAATATGTTCATTTACTGACCAGATATATAAATCGCTCAACAGCCAAAGCTGGTAGTGTTGAGCAAAAATTTATTATCGAGATTACTGTTTTATATAAATGAAGTTACTAACCCCTTATGAATTTAGTTAAAGACCAAATATTTATTTGCCTAACTCTAAGCTCGACAAGTTTATTGAAGTTACGGAAACGAGTTACTTATCTTAATATATAAAAACGTTGGTGCATATGTTCGATGCCGCTAATTTCGGGAACCACATGCCCAATTGACTCCAGAATTTGGATATATGTTTTTCCTGGCTGTAAGCGGGTTTCTGTAAATTTTGGACCCGGTAAATAGCACTGGAGTTCATAAATGAAAAAAAACCTTATTTCTCTGGAACTAATGGACCAATTGATACCAAATTTTGGTTATATGTTGGTATGACTTTAATACAGGTTCTCACAAATTTGGGACTTAATAGGCGGCGCCATTATTGAGTAATTAATACAATTTACAGAAACATGTCTTACCAAAAACTCCCACTTGTGCGATACAACGTCTGCCGGCTCAGACATAATGAAAGATAACAGAATACTCCTATTTAGGATTATTATTATTATAATAAGTATAATGTTAGTATATATTTACCTCATGAAAAGTGCAATGTAAAGCTATGTACATTAAATTAAATTAAATTAGCCGGAATACTTATACTTAGAGGGATACACTAGCCTTCAGTTTGATTGGATACCATAATCCCATTTGTGATTTTATTAAACACCAACAATCATTATTGCATTTTACTTATAAAATAAACCTTAAAAATAGAAAGATTATCATAAAAAAACAATGATAACTTAATAATATGAGGACATAAAAATTGCAGACAGGGTTTTAATGGTTCTTGCACAGTGAGTTGTTAGCACTTAAACCCTCCTTTTCCTATGTTGGGTATCTACTACACGTTGCTTCTAATAACCATCAATATCTCTATAAATATAATAAATACAAAGTTCAGATTTTATGTATTCCTCCATACTATATTTACACATCGATTTAAAAAAATAATATTAATAATAATCTAAATTTATTGAGTACATCGGAGGTATTTTGTGAACATCGGAAACAAATTCGCGTATAAACAGCGCTGTGAATGCCTCTACCTTGGATCTCGACGATATGTGAAGAGTGTGCAAGAAGCGTGACGCTATATTCGCATCTCATTTTTGCATACTTCACTTTGGAAGTGCGAGGAGTGTGGCCACTACCAATACTAGCGGCAGGCGGCAGTAGCTCTCGGGCTTGCAACCAGAGTGGGTTTATGCCCGTTTTGTGAACATTGCCAGATGGTTTTTTAATGTTTTCAGCAAATAAATCTCAATTATTACAATTATTTACTTCAATTATAATTAATTAAGGGGATTAGCTATAAATTGTCTTATTTTTCCAATTTAAATCGCTTATTTTTTATTGTGTACTGACACCCAACACCGAAACGCGCATTTTATTTTAGCACCGTAAGGAAAAAGTTAACAGCGTGATAACCCAGAAAAAACTTATCCGCATCTTAAGGACCGCAAATAAAATTAAAATAGGACTTAAATATTGTCCGAACAATTAATTTGAATTCAACAAAACAGAGTATTACTAAAAATTACTTACATTACTGGACAAAAATTTAATACATAATTGTACAAAAAAATATGGATATAAATAATTAGTAATATCTCAAAATCACCAGAAAATAATAGCTACCTAATTTATTTTTAGATACAAGTAAAAATAAACCAATAGATTCAATTTAAATACAAATCATTAAAATTGCTTAAAATAAGTTTAAAAATTAAAAACATTGGTCATTTAAAAAAACCATGAATTCAACATTTGAAGCACTAACTTTGTGTTTTTCCATTACATAACTTACAAAATAACTTTGATATTTTAAATTTATACAAAGTTTTGTAAATTATAAAATACTTATAACTAATTTGATTCGAGTCTAAAGAAAATTTTTGTCAAACGATACATTCTGCAATGAAAATGTAGCAAAGTTTTATTTTTTTCTCAAGTAATGTATTCTTCATGGACATTTTAAAAATATCTATACGATAATTTATTGCATTCCTACTCCAATATAAATTTATTAGTTTACACATTCTTTAAAAATATTAAAAACATTTTATTTTGGACGTGCGGAATAAAAAAATAAGCTAGTTTTTTAAATCACTCTATCACTCTATCTGGCAAAACATGAGTCAAAAATTTCATTTCGAAAGAGACAATATTTTAAGTTGTAGAAATCACCTTAAGGGAGAATTTTACCGTCCGGCAGTCCGGTTTTGAAAAATGAAAGCGACTACGACAGTTTAGCATGATCGAATTTACGCGCAACGTGTTCACGCACCTTATCAATAGCACCGATCCGAAGAAAGATGGACAAAAACACAAGCCAATCCTAGCCAATAATTGTTTTACAACGCTAACTGACGTGCCGGTCGGTAAAATTCCGTGTAGTGCGCAAACGCCCTAACGGTTGTAATTTTGAGAGTAAATAAATGTGTTTGAGTGAGAGTGAAGCGTACAAAATACCACATGAAAAACAAAAGATAGTCAAATTGTAGATACATTATTGCATTGCTCATATAAAACATTAGTTTTATAAAAGGAAAAGGATAATTTATTTAAAAAAAAAACTTAGTAAATCGGTTTCTCGTCATGCCAAATTTTACCAGTTTTATACAAAGTGTAAAGTTTACTATTAAGTAAATTTTCGGCAAATCTAAGCATGGCTCCTTCGAACTGATGCGGTCTCGTATCAAAGTCAGCAAAATCCATGTCCAGATTTTTGTAGGGGCGATTGAAGCCGTTTTCTCTGCAGTCGAAATACTTGTGAATGGCGACGACGTCTTGAGACATCATTTCCGTCTTCTGGGAGGCCGACTTGTCAGAGGCCGGATGCAATTCGAGGGTCGTAGATATTTCTATGTCATGTATCGTCATGGACGCGATGTTTAAAATAAAGGCGGGCCGATCGCTGGTGGCCGACTTATCGAAATGCGTTTTTTTCACAATGTCTGGGTACTGAGGCTTGACTTTGATGTCGTTTCTCTGATTCAAGCAAAAGTGGAGAGTGGGCAGCTGCAGTTTGTCTATAGTCTTTACCGTCTCGTAAGATTTTAATAGGACTTTGAGGGAGTAGTGAAATCTCGGGACGATGTACTCATCCCAGGCGAGGTTTACGATGTGACTCGTTTTCTCATTCAAATTGAAGTCTCTCTGCGCCATCTTCTTGTTTTTGTTGAGATTTCTGAAGATGCAGTCCAACTCTGCTAAGTCGCGCATCAGATGGTACGAATCTTCCGTAGAAAACGGGAAATTGAACGGGATAATGAACAAGGACAGTCCGGTCAGTTCGATCGGCAGAACTTGGATTCTCTCAAGCAAGTTGACGGGCAGAGTATTGTCGTATATGTGGTATTCCGTTATCCCCATCAGCTTGTGGAACGCTAAGAACTCTATGACGTTCTTTCTGCTCAGGATGGGAAGCTTGTTGGGCATTACGCAGGCTGTTATTTTGGACGTATTCTCAAAGGATATTTTATTGACATTCTTTTCAGATTTTGAAGTGTAATCTTTGTCGAGGTCGATCATCCTTATGATGGGGGAGTAAATAGGGCTCAGGTAAGAGTTGGGATAAAAGCTGACGGCGTACGGCGTCCCCAGAGCTCTAGTTAACTTGCAGTGGAATATAAACGCCACATAATCCTTGTTTTCCTTCACACTCGCTTTGGACTCGAGCCGGGAATAACTGAACTTGCCTATGACGGGTCTCTCTTCTTCTTCGAACAAGAAATGGCATCTGAAATTTTGTTTGACGTGTTTCGATCCTAAGACTATCGTATTTGAAACGCCAAAATATCGAGTTTGAACCGTGAGATCAGGGTGACCGCTATTTTCCCGCCAAAATGAAGAGTAGGCGTAATGGCTGTCGTCGATTCTTTGAAACGACGGCAAGATATCCAAAGTTTTAGCATTAACCATGTCCAATTTCTCCGTTAAGATCGACGAATTAATTCCGTAATTGCAGATACTCAGTTCGTTCGCTCCCCCCGGCTTTCCGAAGAAATTCAAAACTTCCAGAACGTACCGAAGCCTATAATACTCGTGTCTGTATATTAGCAGGGTAACCAAACTTACCAGACAAGCTATGACTAATATAAGCTGGTAATATTTCTTCATTGTGGATTGCCGATCTATCTTCTTCTTCCTAGCATGTTCCAATTTGCCGCCCCCTCCGTCCGAGCTCTTAACATCAATTATATTGCCGTTTGAGCGATTATTATTTACTAACGTCAAATTATTCTCATTCTGAAAAAACAAAAACTTCCAATTGACGAAAAAATGAAGCTCGCATCGAATACGTAAAATATTCATTGCAAACTATACATTATCAGTTGTTTCCTTAAAATACATACCTATATTGCGTGATTAAAAAAATAATTTCAAATTGTATCGGATATTAAATAACCGAGCCGGGCGAGCGAATTTCGAGTTTTGACAGATGAAAGCAAAGATAACGTATACGAGGGATGAAAGCATAGAAAAAATGTTATCCATAGATAGTTTGTCTATTAAAAAAGAAAAAAAAAACAATAATAAAAGTGTGCGGTAAGTACCTTCAAATCATTATGAAATTTATGAACACATGCCACATTTTCATTTATAGTCTATGTTTTTTATATCCGCTGACAGCTGCTGTCATTATTTGAGATGTTTTGGATGATGTTTCGGCATATTCTGTCACTCGCGTAATAATTCACAAGTCATTCCGCAAATCTTTGTTTATTTTGTCTTTTAATTGCTTGTGATACTTTAAGATATACAATGGCAGACAGATACTATACGAAAGTTGAACCAGTAAATCATCAACATCTGCAGTTTACATCAGAAGTAAGAAGAGCTACTAGAAAAATTCACTCTGTCAGCGATGCCCTCGTGAACTCGAAACTAATGTTAGGTTTGTACGAGCATTAACCTTTTCATAGCTGCAAATAAATTACGCCGAATCTTAAATTACGCAATTAGTCCTCATCAGGCCAAGAATTTTTTGTAAAATTTAGAGGTGTTTTTTTTTTGTTTATATTTATTAAAAATATAAATTATTTTAAAATTTTCACGTGCACGTTTTTATTGCTATTGAGTTATCTCGTCTCTGGCAACCATTGGATTAACGAAACATCAAGCGCCCTTGAGGTAGTATTTTACGAAAATGGCACTAAATAAATTATCCAAATTAATTATTATTATCAACATATCATGGGTATACTGGTGAAAAACGTTAACACTTTAAATCCCTGTTTGAATAATCCCTGTTATTTAAAGCTTTTAGCCTGAATAAAATATAATAATAATAATAAAACCCTTACCGCACCCCAATGGTGCATAAGGCACTGCTTCATATAAACGCAGTGTTATCTCGATCGATAACATGAAGGAAAGGTGATCAGCCCTCCACTTCAGGTACCAGTCCAGTGTAATATTGAATAAATATTAGAGTGAAAAAATCACTTATATTTATTAAACCCCCCTGGGAATCGAACCTGGGACCTCCAGAACGGTAGCCGAGCATACCGACCATTACACTACGGAGGCGGACGAACAAAATACCCGCTGTTAAACTTAAAGGTGAATTTACTTTTAAAACCACATATGTATGACATTTCAAACTACTTCTATTCTAAAGAACTTATAAGCTATAGTTTATAGTTTTGATTTTCACCTGTAGATGAAAACATCCGTTAGTTTTCAAAACTAGTTGTGCTTGAAAAATAAAACTCATTAAGTGGTTTATTGCGGTGTTTAATTTTTTAAAAAATCAACATGCCATTCCACAAAGCTAATGCCGAATCAGTAAATAATATAGTTTATAGAATATTATTTATTGAGATGGTTTGGACATGTAGAACGAATGAGTGAGGAAAGAATGGTAAAACAAATTTATGAGGTGAATGTAATTGGAAGAACGAGCAGAGAAAGACCGAGAAAAACTTGGCACAATCAGGTATGCCAAATACATGAAAGCGGTCAGGTTAGGAGTCGAAACAATCGGCGGGTATGTATGAGGAGATGCATGAACGTGGAAGAGGCGAAGAATGTTTGCTAAAACAGAGTGGTGTGGCATTCTATTCTCTCTGCCTACCCCTGCGGGGAAGCGGCGTGATGGTTAGTTAGTAGTTGGTTAGTTAGTTTATAGAACGTTAAAAATTTCATTGAGTCAAAATTGCATACTTTCGAGTTAACGTTTTTTGCCAGTACACCAAAAACTTTATTTTCCTAAACAAAAACGTTTAATGGGATTCATTGTGCCTTTTTGGTACTCTATAATACACGTGTGTCACATTATTCTTGAAATATATCGTAATATAAACATATAAGATCGTAACATAAATAAATCAAAGCACGCATCGTGTGTCACTCTTACCCACTGGCGTTGCGTAGCGTCGAGAGTGAGACGGATATAGGGCATGATTATGGCGCGGACTAATTACCGACCGACGCAAGAAAAATTAGGGATCTGTTCTTTTATTTATCCTTGTGATGTTACAAATTATTAGTCAGATATTTCAACAGATGTCATAAGGCCAAGGATTGACGTATTATTTTATCCAAAGTTCCACACCATGAAAAAATCCCTCCCAAGTTGAACTGAGGTTCGAAACTTGGAGCAAAGTAAAAACACATACGCTTATTTCAGCCGCGTATGTTGCATGTTTTGTGAAAACACATACGGTTATGCGAGCCGCGTGGATCCGGTTAAAATTTAATACTTGTATTTTTAACGTTTTTTACAGCCCTATCTGATGAATCCGTCTGGACAGATGCTCTGTTGGTTTTCTTTGAGATTTTCAAGTATTTGGAACAAGTGCGGATGGAACAGTCGGTATCGGAAGTGAACGCTCTTCTCGCAGATGATAATCTATTGAGGTATAAAACATGTCGCTCACTACTTTCAAGAACGTCATATATCAAAAAACTTGATTTTTCAGGAGAACGTTTTTTTAAGTTTAAAAATATAATACAATGCATTAAAAATAAATACTAAGCCACTTATTCAACTTTTTATTGTGCAGATCTTTTTAGGTAAAACTTGAAGGTTTTTTCTCCATTTGAAAAATATTTAGTATATTTAAAAAAAATAATTATACAAAACCTTTTCTTCAAAATGCAAAAACAACACTTTCTGCCCTGTAGCCGGTAAATATTAAGTTAAAAATATGCTGCTTTTGCTGGGATAAAGTATATTTTCTAGGCATTCGGAAAACATACACAACTGAAAATTTACAATTTTTGATTTATCACGTTCTTGAAAGGAGTGAGCGATGTGTTATTTTTAATTATTCATTTAAAAATAATTTTAAGAAAAACAATGTTTTTATTTACTAACTTTTAAATTGGAAACAAATTGTACGAATGATGTGTTATCACATTAAGGACAGATGTTTTTTACGAGATTAATGGATGTGGAAGTGGCGAAGAATGTTTGCAAATGCAGGGTGGTATGGCGTTGTATTCTCTCTGCCTACCCATACAGTGAAGCAACATGATGGTTAGTTGGTTATTTAATGAAAACAATTAAATAAATTACAATAAATGGTAATTTCACAACTCTCTCCTTATCATTCATCGTTCACTTTGATCGATTATTCCGAAACTGGTAGTCACGAATTAGTGTTGTTTAAAGTGGTATTACACAAAGTGAATGATGAATTATAATGAGAGTGTTATTTTAACATACCACAAAGTTAACAATGCTTTTAAATGCTGTGTCGGGTTGTGGTCCCGTGGTAAGTGTCACGGACTCTTAAGTCAGAGTTTCTCAGTTCGAACCACAATTTGATACCTATTTCTAATAATGAGCTGCTTAGGCTCACAGAGAAAGTATGAAATTGAAATATTTTTGTAAACAATAAAAACACAAATATTTACCTTTTTTAAATTAAATGTGAACCTTCATTTTTTTAGGACTTCCGCTTTAAAAGCTGACCTCACCCACTATTTGGGAAGTGGCTGGGAAAGCTCGTACATTCGGCGAAAGGAGGTGAAGGAATACCTGGATCATTTGCAAGAGCTGAAGGAGGAACGGCCGCATCTCCTGAGCGCCTACGTGTACCATCTCTACATGGGACTCCTCAGTGGAGGGCAGATAATAAGAGCCAAATACCAATTCAGGACGATGACCTTCACCAATTTTTTCAAACGTTCGTCCTCCAACTCGGATTACGTAGACAGAGTACTCGATTTTAGCGGGACTGACTTTTCAGAGCTAAAAGCCAACATGAAAGGGGCCATGAACAGAATAGCCATCGGGTGGAATGCCGAAAAACGTTGCGCCTTCGTCAACGAAAGCCAAATGGTTTTCTTTTATAATAATTCCATCGTCAAAACTGTCAGGGGGACATTCAAAGCTGTCATATGGAAAGGTTTTTATATCTTACTTGTCGTTACATCGACGTTTATAATATATCATTATTTCTTATAAACAGTATGATGTTTGTCGACACTTTGTTGGATTATAGGCAGGCAGACTTTTCATGTCTGCCTATATCTTGTAGTGGCCATGGTGTGGTATGCTCTTCCACCTGTATTTGGAAATGGTGAGAGTGAGATGATCTTTAGAAAAAAACTAAAAATGCATTTGTATGGCTAAATCGTTTCCACTATCTTCTTTTCCCCAATTCATTCACAGTGAAGCGAAGTTGAGGTAGCATTTTACGATAATTGCGCTATATAAATTATGCAAAGATGTTATTATTATTACATACTCCTTTTATCTGCGCTGTTCTTCCTTTAGAAGGTCATCAAACGGTTTTTATTTTTTAATTTTATTTAATGTTTTTCGCAGATACTTTGTGGCACATTTTATAAAATTAAACAACTTGGTTTTAACCACTTTTTATTGGTACACTTTTTCCAACCGGTTTCGACAAGAACCTTGTCATCCTCAGGGTTTATGTACTAATTCTAAATCATTGAAATAAATATTCATTTAAATGATTTAGAATTAGTACATAAACCTGAGGGTGACAAGGCTCTTGTCGAAACTGGTTGGAAAAAGTATACCAATAAAAAGTGGCTTAAAGAAAGTTGTTTTATTTTATAAAGTTTATATTTTTTTTATTTAACTTTTACTTGGTTAAATAACAATTGTATTTGTTAAAAGCTGTTGTGATATGTGTTTTGATGTATTCAACATCATTATCAAACACCGTGTGTGAAACTTGGCCTAAACTCGAGAGTTGTGCTTTTGGTATGTTGAAGAGTGAGGGGGTAGGAGCTGTTTCTTATTTTCTTATCATTAGAAATATGAACAATAGGGGGACGCTTTAGCTATTCTCAAATTGTTAAGTATGGATTTATTATTATCTTTGTTGTTGTGAATTACTGATGTTGACCATAATAGAATTGGCAAGTAGTATAGCATAGTGGAATGTTTGTGTTGTCCCTGTATATTCACCACTAAAGCTACGTTTTTCAGTATTGTTTTATCAAGAAACATGCTCTTTGAGAAACTACTGGATTACTTTTGTTGTTGTTTACAAACAAAACTGTCTTAACACATTGTTGTCAGCCGGTTTTTTATCAATTGTATTCAGAAAATCTGCCGCCCTACTAATCACAAGTAACTGCAAACCCAATTCCCATCTGTACAATGTTTTTTGGCATCTCGCGCCGTACTAAAAGTAAGTACATAGAACACTTATAAGCGTCTCGCGCTCTCTACTAACAGTATGTTAAATACGCTTTTAAGCATTTACCGCAAACAATGTATTAAGATATTTGTTCTTATAATAAAAAAACACATCAGAAATGATGCTGGAAAATTTAACAATTTAAAACATCAATTTTAAGTTATATTATGGCTTACATCGCTGCTCAATCAACATGAGTATGTAAAATATACAAGTATACAGTAGAATCTTGATTTAAAAAAATATAATTAGTAGATTCTTGTTAAAAAAATTTAAAATAGTTACTCACTTATCTGTTACTCTAAAAATATAATAATAATAATAATAAATCCCTTACCGCACCCCAATGGTGCATAGGGCACTGCTTCATATAAACGCAGTGTTATCTCGATCGATTACACATGAAGGAAAGATGATCAGCCCTCCACTTCAGGTACCAGTCCAGTGTTATATTGAATAAATATTAGAGTGGGAAAATCACTTATGTTTATTAAACCCCCCTGGGAATCGAACCCGGGACCTCCAGAACGGTAGGCGAGCATGCTGACCATTACACTACGGAGGCGGACAAGGCGGACTAAAAATATAAATATTCATAATTTCATATATATACCTATTACTTATCTATATATACATTAAAAAAAGACATTAGTATATACTAACCACGCATTATAGAAGTGGCCAAAAGGACACATCCATGTTTGAAAATCTCCAATTTATTTTTTATATGGCCGGTTCATAAATTTTTAAGACAGTTGTTTTTAACTAAACAAAACAACGGTCAACGTGTTATGTTGCAGTGGACAGCGATTGCAAAACCTTTCTTTGAATTTATGTTACATTTATTTGTAAATTTTAGACAAAACCTGTGTCTTTGGATTTGTTGATTTGACTCGGTTAAACCACTTCCCAACCGATACAAACTGATCCCGGTAGAGTCTACTGTATATAATATAATAAATCTATGTCATTTATATTACTACTAGTCATTAGAACAATTTTAACAGTAGATAATTGTTGTATTTCAATGTATTGTAATATATTACAAGAAAATGGGCATCTGGGTACTTATTTCCAACAGCAATAATCTCACAACATTTTGAGTGTGTCCAAATACTTGTTCACATTCTAATGATTTGAGAACAACGTTTCGGAATTGGTTCATACATATAGACAAATTGCGCCATTAGAACGAAAGTGACACTAGTGAGGCATTTGGAGTTGCAGAAGCTGGAAATGTTATAAATACAAAATATAAGAAATCAAAAAGAAAAATATGAGAATGATCTAACAAAAGAGATATCAAGATATTTCAATAATTTGAAAAGTATCTCGTCAAATCATAAGGTTAAATGATAAAAATGAAAATCGTATTTTCTGGCGTTTCTCATGTGTGTGATTATAATCCAGGATTCGGACCTCACATACTAATAAAAGAGTTTCTGCTCAATAAAAAGCTTCTTTTCATCTCACCAATAGATGTCTCTTGTGAAGTTTTAATGATTCAAGAATAATGTTTCAAAGTTGGTTCATATATATAGAACTTCCAAGAATTGGAAGAATTGGTGAATGTTACACGTGTGTTAAGTGATCACTTAAACCAGCCTAAGACGGTCGTCAGCCCCGTAAATGCTCAGACTTCCATATTCTTCTTTGATGAGATGTCAAAAAATAATGTGAGCAATAACTTTCTCTTATTTTAATCCTTCTCCTCACCCAATGGTGCATAGGGCTTCGTATCAAAGAAACAATTTATTATCTCGATTGTTTATTACACAAGACATGGTGATCAATGAGATAACGCAGTACTCAAATATTATATTTGAGCCATTGTCTTAAGGTGGAGACTGACCGGAGCATTTGGTCGTAACGTAACACGTTACGATGCGAGCATTCAGGCAGTCAGTACAGCGAGCCGAGCGCTCCATCCATAGTTTCGGATGCTCGCCACAAGCGATGTAACGACGTTATGTTACGAGTAAATGCTCCGGTCAGTCTCCACCTTTAGTACAGAGCTGTGCGGTGCAATAGGGTTAGGGTATACTTTGTTAGAATGTTTTATGTTTGGTTTAATATGGGTTCCTTAGCTACTCAAAATATGCCATTTATGTGGAAACGAGTACTTGTAAGTTACTGCTCAATAGGTACAGTTTTATGTGAGGTGTCATTTTTCTGAATGGCACCAACAACTGATTTTAACAAACTGAAAAACAGTAAAAAATATGCATTCCTGTTTTTAAATTGTTCAAGAGTAAACATGCAAAAAGGCGGAAACTACTCTAATAGATTCACTGTGATGTTATCTCTTGTACTACAGCGGATTGAGACAAGCACTCACAACACATTTCTTCTACATATAATGGCTTTTCATTATTGCTGTTGGAAGATGTATTATGTCCATTTTTCTTTATATCTGTATATCAGAGGGTACATTTTGATGAGGTCCTATGTACATTTTGATATTTTTTCATAATTAAAAAGTTATACTATAAATAAGTAATGTTTTACCATAGGTAAAAGGTGTTATTATTATTTCCATAGATAAATACAGAGATATTTAAAGATATAAGAGTTTTTAAACGTTTTTGTCAAGTGGATTCAATAAACATCTTATTATTTAAAAATCCACTCGAATGAAACCACTTTTTTGGGTTTACATTAATGCAAACATGACTAGTTTCGAGAACCACAGATGTTCTCATCAACAGATAAAAATGCAAACACTTTGCTCAAACATTTGTGCTTACATTAACAAGGACGGGAAAGGTATTTCTACCCATTGGGTCGATTGATGCTTAAGGACGGGAAGGGTATTTTTACCTTCTGGGCCAGCCTCATTTCAAAGGCAGAAAAAAATTGATCTTTTAATGTTTTTACGTTTGTCCGCCTCCGTAGTGTAATGGTCAGCACGCTCGGCTACCGTTCTGGAGGTCCCGGGTTCGATTCCCAGGGTGGGTCAAATAAATATAAGTGATTTTTTCACTGTAATATTTATTCAATATTACCCTGGACTGGTACCTGAAGCGGAGGGCTGATCACCTTTCCTTCATGTGTAAACGATCAAGATAACACTGCGTTTATATGAAGCAGTGCCCTATGCACTATTGGGGTGCGGATGAGGGTTTTATTATATTATTATTAATGTTTTTATGTGAATATTATGTATCAATCTCTATGTTCAGGTCTAACCTATATGTGCTCAGTTATCAAATCCCTACGTCAGCGGTCCGCAGGCATAAAAAACACTTGTCCGTGATGTGTTAATAAACTCAAAAAAGTTGCCTCATAGAGGTGTTTTATTTTTATATTACAAGTCAAAAAATAATTCAACATTTTGATTATTAGAATGTGATTTTGTTAAAAATGTTATTTGAAATATCACCCTCTGATGCATAGATGCTATATATTTGTGTATTAGACTAATATAGATATGTAGACATCTCAATATATTTTTAATAATATAGTTTATAGATAGCTTATATAAATAGAGAATTTACATATCTATTCAATAAAACAGGGTTTAAATTGTTAATATATATTTGTGTTTATGTTTGACTTCAAAAATTATACTTTTATATTAATTTTATGCTGACTTCTTCCATGTAATGTTTATTGATGTCTCCAGATATATCGCTCACTCCTTTCAAGAACGTCATAAATCAAAAATCGTCAATTTTCAGTTGTGCATGTTTTAGGAATGCCCAGAAAATGTACTATATCCCAGCAAAAGAGGCATATTTTTAACTTAATATTTACCCGCTACAGGGCAGAAAATGTGTTTTTTGCATTTTGAAGAAAATGTATTGTTTAATATTTTTTTTAATATATTAAATATTTTTCAAATGGAGAAAAAACCTTCAGGTTTTACCTAAAAAGATCTGTTGCACAGTAAAATGTTCAATAAGAGGCTTGATATTTATTTTTAATACATTGTGTTATATTTTAAAACATTAAAAACGTTCTCCTGAAAAATCAAGTTTTTTGATTTATGACGTTCTTGAAAGGAGTGACCGATATGTTGAAATTTATTTTCATATGAATACCTACATAAATATCCTTTCTTTCATTTCATTAATTGATTTGACAGTAATATCCATCCATTTTTAATTAAAAATTTACTTGGTTAATACCACTATTTCATAAGATTATTTCCAAACACCGTTCGATGCTTGAAAATAATGCTGAACCCATCAAAGTTTGTGTCGCAATACATTTCAAGAATTAGTTACATTTACCAAGTAAAATTAAAATTAAAAATCCTTTTTTTCCTGAATCCAGAACTGTCCTAACTGCATTTGGGGAAATTTTACAAAAGGCAATTAAATTTTTAAATATGAATGAGTTCTTCCAATCATTTAATAGAATTTTATTTTGAATATTTGTATATTTATATTCCTTGAAAAACTATTTATTTAAGTTAAGAACTTTCCCTACAACTAAATCAGTATCATAAAAAACGAAATACTGTTACTGACTCCACAAAATATATTGTCTAGCCCAGTCTTTATCAAAGTGGGTGATGACGCCACCCTCTGAGCATTTAGAAGCCTTTTAGAGGCCCCAAGAGACAAATAGAAGAGCTGAGAAGCAATTCATTTGTATCCCTTCCCTCTTTTCTTTTGGGGGACATCCTGGCGATTTTTTACCTTTTGACTATAAATTTTGATAAAGGGATGCCTGACTAAAAAAGTTTGGGAACTGTGCTCAGCAGCAGATTTTTCAAAAAGTCTAATTCCTTGTTTGCCCACAATACCCTTCTTGTATTTCAATAGTATTCTTTG
Source organism: Brachycentrus maculatus (assembly GCF_059751285.1). Taxonomy (NCBI): domain Eukaryota; kingdom Metazoa; phylum Arthropoda; class Insecta; order Trichoptera; family Brachycentridae; genus Brachycentrus; species Brachycentrus maculatus. The sequence continues at coordinate 262,596 of NW_028281114.1, forward strand.
ATTAATACAAACGAATTATGTATAATATATTTAATGAAAAATAAAACATTATGTTTAGATTTTACAACCTCAACATCTGAAATTGTCATTTGAATATCGACTTTGTGGCGGAATCCAAACCTAATTTTAGGAAATTTGATATTAACGATTTGAAGACAGCAAATTTGGACATTTACAGGACTATATTGATGAATGATTATATGTAAATCGTTACATTTTAAAAGAAAATACATACATACCCCCTGTATACCAAAAATGCTGTCCAGTAGTGTTACTTTCCAACGAACATAGTGTAAATATTCTCAAATTGATGTATGAAAATTATGTTTATTATATTTGTGCAAAATACTATTTTATTATGTATGTAAGTGTACATTACATATTACCCGTGTTAATGATATTAAATCTCTATGTTGTGTCATAAATGTAAATAAAAAATGACAAGAAAAAATTAATTTGTGTTATTATACATAACCTCAAATCCACCTTTAATATAATGAATCCTTCCTTCAAAGTAGGGTTCTTTTTTAATATGGGTGCTCTTAAAATCCATGTAAATAAATCTGAAGGAATTGACATCTCAACATAGATAAAGAATATAAAAGTCTGGGTATTTACAGGGCTTATTACCTGTCATAGGCTGGTTAAGTGATCACTTTACACACATGTAACATTCACCATGGGTAGACTCGTGATTGACAACCAAACTTCTCAAATTTGTGTAACTCATATATATCATCAATCTTATGACGCTTCATAATTTAGTTTACAACAGCCATCTATGACTGGATTGAGAAAGCTTTTATTCGGCAGAGACCCTTTTATTTAGGTGTATGTAAGATCCGAACCCCGGATTGTTTGGGAATTTCATTCCATAGCTTTCTATGAGAAAATAATACATGTCGCTCACTCCTTTCAACAACGTCATATATCAAAAGATTTTTCAGGAGATCATTTTTAAAGTTTAAGAATATAATGAAATGTATTAAAAATAAATATCAAGCCACTTATTGAACTTTTTACTGTGCATCAGATTTTTTGAGGTAAAACCTGAATGTTTTTTCTCCATTTGAAAAATATTTAGTATATTTTAAAAATAATTGAACAATACCTTTTCTTCAAAATGCAAAAACAACACTTTCTTCCCTGAAGCGGGTAAATATTAAGTTAAAAATATGCCCCTTTTGCTGGAATATAATAGTGCATTTTCTAGGCATTCCGAAAACATGTATAACAGAAAATTGACGATTTTTGAAATATGACACTGTTGAAAGGAGTGAGTGATGTAAGGAATGTGGCCATGTTGGTAACAATAACATAGCCGCAATTGTGTGGATACCAGCATAGTCTGGCAAGAGCATTCTAGATTCTTCCTAGAAACCAGTCACTCACTTAGAGATACCTAGTAATACATATTTATAATAAACCATAGTAAGTAGGTACTAGTGAGTAATTCCTGATCATTTTCCACCAACAAAACAGTGTGTAATGTATCCTGAAAATGGAAAAGTCAGTAAGCAATATAAATAAATAATTGATAGTCAATATTTGGAAATATTTAATTTATTTGTTTAATTACATTTTGTTGATATAACATTCTTCGTATATAATCAAATTTCATAACAGTCTATATGTATTCTCAGTTAACTTTTAGCATACATAGTAATCAAGGTGTTCTATGGTACCTCACGAGAGGCTTCACAAGATAACACAACTTAATGCTGAACTATCACATGGATATAATGCGGACAAAACTATCGGCACAACCTTTCGCTGCATTTATTTTCAAACAATATATTTTTAAAAAATACCAAAATACAAATAAATTCAACACCAATTCAGCTATTTTTTGTGTGAATTTCAGACTAAGGAATAATTTCATTGTAAGAAATAAAATTTATTGGAATGTATTAACACATTTCGGACGGGTGTTTTTTACGCCTGCGGACCGCTGGCGACTGCGGGATGATAATTGTGTATATATAGTTAAGACCTTAACAAAGAGATTGTTACATAATATTCATATAGAAACATTAAATAATTCCTTCTTGTCTGACTTTGAAATGAGGCCAGCGCAGAAGGAAAAATTATCATTCCCGTCATTAAGCATCAATGGACCGAACAGGTAGAAATACCTTTCACGTCTCAAGTGTGTCAAAATTAGAGCATTATAAGTCGCAAGAGATTTTAATAAAAAGTGGTATTTACCAAGTGAAATTTTAATTTACAATATTACACATAACTTAAGACAACATTATTAATATGCCGGTCTTTTTTTCACGAACCATTTTCAGATTTTAAAAAAATTGAGAGAAAAAGAAAATTTCAGTTTTAAAAAAATGCTTTTAATTTTACATTTTTATTTGGATACTGAATGAATAAATAAAATAATACAGGTCGATAAAATTAACCTTTATTATTTTAGCTTTAAAAAAATGTGATATTTTCTTTTGAACTAAAGAACGTTAATGGTGTTCAAGGGCTAAATAACGTGTTTGTCTCGAAACCAATAATTCCTCAGTATTTTGGACGACTTCTACAGCCCAATTGGCTATTTTGAAATCTTTTACGGCTTCAGAATGTGGAATCATTTCAAACCAGCATTGTGTATATTTTGTTTGTTTTTGTAAAACCTTCTTTGTTTGAAAATAAACACAGCGAATTCACAACGAAAACAATAAATTGTCCTTAAGGAATGTTATTTGTACATTCAGCACTAATTTTCAACCTTCGTCCATCCGCCGATTCTCAGAGCACGATATTAAAATATATTTCTAAGTATAATATGCCATTCTATATTGACATTCAGGCATTTTGGTATGTCACCGCAACCTTTGGTAGGCATTCTGGCAAGCGGTATCCTCCCTTGCTTTGTTCCACATACTAACTGCCATCGACGATAGAAACAACATTATTCGATGACGAGAGATTTTAAATTTTGAATCTTTAAAAAGTATTGCCACACTTTATTTCGTTGTATTGACACCCTGATAACACTGACCAGATTAATATGGTAAATTAAAACGTAAAGAGCACCGCATAACCTAAGAAATACAGAATATATTACTACTAGTTTTCCCATGCTATGGGGGAAAGATGAAAAACATCACGCATCTTTCCTGATATACAGTCTTAGCTTCAACTTGCACACAGCTATTCGCACATTCTCTTCAATTACAACCAGATTTAGTCATCCTTGTCTGTTTTTGTTCTACTTGCTCATTCGCTCTTATAGCCATCCCTCGGTATTGGCTATTTTCCATATTCATGGACAATATCTTGACATATTTGTATCTGGGAGTGGAATATAGATGACACAAGTCAAAGAATTTTACGATGGAGACCTTGGGAGAACAAAAGAGGTGTTTAGAAGACCCCAAAAGAGATGGTCTGACGACACAGTCGCTGTGGGGGGTAAAAACTGGCTGCAAGCAGCAACCGAATACAATGGCTACAATAGTTTAGAGACTAGAAGGAATGTGTATTTAATTACGCATTTTTATCGATTGTTGCGCGGTATGATTGATAATCCTGAAATTATCCGGAGCATTGGTCTGTATGTTCCCGATAGTTACCTAAGACAGCGTCGGCATAGATTGTTTCACATTCCTATACACAGGACCAACCTGCCGATGGTTATGCCTGTAGGAAGAGCTACCGCTATGTTGAACAATATTACATTGGATATTGATCTGTTCCATGTGTCCGAAGGAGTTTTCCGAAGCGGGATTCTTCTACACCTTTAAGTCTTCTTGCTTACTTTTACTTTTAATATATACGCCTTGAATATTGTTTGTTATGTATATATTCTTTTTTTATTGAATAAATTGAATTGAATTGAATTAATTGAATTGAAACCGACCGGAGGAAATGGAAAGAAGGGGAAGAGGCCTATATCTAGCAGAGGAGGTCAGAGGGCTCATGAAAAAGAAGTGAAGGACATTACTGCTATATGGATAGGATATAGAGGAAGAATAGTAGGTAATTTATAAAATAAATGTAACTGATATGGACAGTAAAAGTAATATTTTTCAAAGAATCCCAAATTCATGTATTCATGTTTGTCAAAATGTATCTTTTCTAGAAAATACCGGGAGATGACTATATAATCTTTAAACCTTTCTCCCATCATTTTATAAAACTCTCTCTTCACCTTCCTAATTAACTTTTCAAATTAAACCCTATCGTACATCAATTTTCTTAGATATCTCATTCAATCCCCATTCTTCTGTCTTCAACTCCATAGTTTCATATTTCACTTCCGCGCACAAGTATTAGGACTAGCACTCCATAACGTGATGCAAGTATAGCTTCTGCGGGCGTACTTATCATAAAATGTATTAAAAAATAAACAGAAATCCTATTTCTTTACAGGAATTACATTCTCAGCTTATATATTTTTAATTATTCAACACTCGATAGTGATTTCTCTAATACATACAAAATATTAAACTAACACACGCATAACATTGTGTATTTTATAATATTTGAGCTCTCAAAAGGGGATGTCAGATTGATTTCTTGAAATGGAAGGTTGACTAAATCCAAGAAAAATGTGACAAAGTTCCCTGTACGTATCACAACCTTATTCATTTGCGTGTTCTTTTAAAAAGTAAGTACTCTTTCATTGTCGAATTCGTATTTCTAAATTAGCAAACAGAACTAGATATATTAAATTTGTGCATATTTTGGCACACAAAATGTGACTGACCCGAGTTTGTCAAATGATGTAAAATTTGGGATATCATAGAAGATTGATCTTTATGAAATTATCTGGAATAAACTGTGTCCTAAATATCCCATTTTGTCTGCTGTTCTTATCAACTAGATATTTTTATTTTAAATTTATTTATTTGTCTATTAACCGCCCTACCTTTGGATTATTATTTTTTTTTAAATCTGATTCCACTGTAGCACTAATTCGCCATTTAGAGCCATTTGGGGCCACAGACAAAGTAAAAATTGGCAACCTCCTGCGTGTAGTGACACAATAAGAAAAAGCCTAATTGACTAACAATGTTTACTAATGCATCATAGACTATAACCGAGGTATAACTATATCGCTAAATTAACTAACATCAGTGCTAGAAGATGCTCGCTACGAGGAACGAAATATATCGTACAATACACGAATATGGACATGTATTCTGGCAAACTTGAGAGGATGGTTCCACTGTAGCACTAACTCACTGTTTAAAGCGGCCGCAGATAAAGTGAAAATCGTTCATACTGTGTTGAGTGGCACGATAATTGAAGCCGATAAAAGAAGGCTTATTGACTAAAAACGTTCACTAAAACATCATAGAATGGATTTAATTCGACAACCGAGGTAGAACTTTATCGCTAAATTAACTAACATCAGTGCTCGAAGATACTCTTTAGGCGGAGACGAAATATGTCGTACAATACACAAATATGGACATGTATCCTGGCAAACTTGAGAGAATGGTCCCACTCTAGCACTAACTCACCGTTTAAAGCGGCCGCAGACAAAGTAAAAATCGTTAACATACTGTGTTGAGTGGCACGATAAGAAAAAGAAAAATTGACTAACAACTAATGCGTCGTAGACTGGATTAAATTCGACAACCGAGGTATATCTACATCGCTAAATTAACTAACATCAGTGCTAGAAGATGCTCTTTACGCGGAACGAAATATGTCGTACAATACACGAACGCGGGTGTGGCAATAATGCCTGGCCAGCTGTTGCGGTGACGTTACTCCAACGAGGTGAACGGTAAGTTCAGATTCGCTGTTACTGCTTGACTTGTGTAACTAAGTCGCATAGTATTATCACAGATGTTTACCTTGCTTGGTGTTCAACTATTTGTCGTTCAAGCAGTGGAAGGTACTCATTGTCGGCTTTTGTTCAAAACACTTTTCCCGATCACGAGGCTGTCAAATAATCCACTTTTTCATCTATATAACATTTTCATTGGCATAACATTACTCGAGCATCCTGCGTTTTTAATTGTGGGTAGGTTCGAAAGTCGAATGGGACCCACAAAAACAAACCCACATACCGCTGATATTTTTTCATCCAGAATAGACATTTTTATATAATTTTACTGGCAGTATTGGATTCATTTTAAGAATCAAATGAATAGTAATTGAGACTCTATGAACTAAAATAAGTTATTCAATCATCCTTATGATTGAATTATTTCATAAAAATAATTTAAAAAATTAAAACTATTGACACTAATCTGATTCCGTATTTTGTCAATTTCTTCCGGTAATAATTTAATATTTTTCTGCCTCCATAGTGTAGTTAGTGGTCAATGCATTTGGCTACCATATTGGAGGTCCCAGATTCGATTCCCAGTGTCCTTTGAACCGTTGGGTGCAGTTAGAAGAAGAGCAATAATAATAATAATCATTCAAATCTCGTAAATTTCTCATAAAAAAAAGAAAATCAATAAACAAATTTATATGTAATCATTAAAATGAATGACTCAATTATTTTCATTTGATTAAAAATTACAGATAAAATGATATTAAAAATGTCTACTTTACATAACATAATGACTCAATTCGAATGAGATATATGTTTGATGCATTTTATTTTTGAAAAATATATATGAATTATTTGAACAGTCTGCCATCTCGTTCAAGTTATTTGAATTTTGTAGCTATCACATTTTATGAGCTGCGTTTTTATGCAGACACAGATTAAGTTTTGAGAGTGCTAAAATTAACTCCCAGCATACGATCCCAACCAAATATCTTATACTTATACCTAAGGTTACAATACAATAATAATTATAATATGGTTAATATATTATCTGACACCATTAAACCTAGTAATTAATGAAAAGATACGGCCTAGAGGTGGATATAAAATGATGGAGAATCCGCTGCATTTAACAAGGAAAATAAGGAATGAAAAATCTCATTATTAAAGATAATTTCTAGCATTTTCAAACCATTACTGATTTATACACTGTGCAGCATGAAACCCCAACCTTATAGTTGAGTGTGACTTATAGATAATTCGCTCATTTGATGTAACGATGGCGCAATTACACTTTCAGAAATATGTACTACAAAAGATGCAATTAAGACGTTGTAGCAACAGAAATGGCGCCATTTTACTCAATTCTACAATGACATCTTGTAGCATTTCACCACAAAATCAATCCTGTCCATATTTCTCATGATGTAAATAGTCTTTTCGCACATTTTGACATATTTAACTTATTTTTATAAAAGTGTTAGTCTTTTTAGCTGAGTGTCTCATAAGATATAGGCTGATTTGACCATAAAACGACAGCAAATAAATGTCAAGCCTTATTTATTGATTTAGCGTTTAATTTGCAGAACTCCATTTTAATTTATGTATTAATTTTTAAATGAAACAGATTTTTTGAGTCTACTAAGTTGTATTTTATTAAAAAACACATCAAAATTAATATTGTGACTATTTTTTCGTCTAGTTATTGCATTTTCAAACGAATGCATTCATTTGAAAATGCCATAACTAGGCGATAGTAAAATACAACTTAGTAGACTCAAAGAATGTGTTTGATTTAAAAATTAATATATTAATGTCAAGCCTCAAAAAAATGCAACGGATTAAGAACTAAGATAAGGAAAAACATCAAAATAACATGAATATATCCACAAAATCCGGCCAAGATACAAAATGAAATACAATTTTCAAGATAGTTACGATAAAATATCATTTACAGAATATTTTAAAAGAGAAAGACAATATTACTGTATATATTACGTAAGTTTATCATAATAAATGTATTCCAGAAAATTACAAGACATTATAATAAACGACGAAAATACATAAAATTCATTACATATCATCGAGAAAAACATATTTCAACATTCAATACTCATTTTTGACATGTGAATCAAATAGCGGGACTTATTTCATAGTGCTGCAAAGAATTTGAGAAAAGTGAGAGAATTATAGAGTACAATTCAACATGTTGACTGCCAACTAGGAGATAACTCTAGGATTGCGTTCTATGCTAGAACGCCGACTATGAGTTATCTCATACTGTGTTTACTTACCATATTCGTACAGCTACGATCAAATTCCTAGTACAGTATATCAGTGCTAATATGGATAGATGGCTTCTGGGAAGAGAACAAAAAATTAATGCTGGCTTACATGAACAGAAAATTGATTGATAAATGAACAGAAAATATAATTAAAATCAAGAAGTAAAAGAATATTTTTATTGTTTGTGAAATTGGCTTTTTAGACCAGAATTCTGAAAATTTCCGTGGCAGTCAACGTGTTAAAATTAACCCTTTTAGTGCAACACATTTTCGATGGAGGAAGCGCGATGCCGCTCTTCGGCACTCAAACAGTTGATCAAAAAAATACTGCCGTGAAAGAAATACCCACTTATTTCTACAGATATTTATGGATTCAACCATATATTTGTATCAATACGTGATTACGTAGTCAAACTTAAAAAATAAAATGTCTTTGATTAACTGAAATGGTGAAAACCTACATTTATAATGAACCACTTACATTTCTCGAAGCGCAAGATTAAAATTGCGATTATGAATTTCAAGCTTTGCACGCAAGCTGTTATATAATATATATGTATTATATCTTGTTGGCTGATAAAAATGTAAAAAATTCAATAGTGTCTGCTATATATTTTCCTTTTTTTCAAACCAAATATTATATAATACAAAATGAGTTAAGGTCTAGATACACACACTCATTATTAGCACAAAAGCATGCTATTATTGAGCAATTGCTACTTAGTAGTATGTGTGTACATAGTTTACTAGAAATAAGCATGCTCATTTTGCTCTAAAATTGGCAGTTATTTAATTTTCAAACATGCTACCTGCAGTACGGGTGGGAGGGGTGAGCTCTAACGCGCTTGAATGAGTTTGCTTATGAGCATGCTAGTATCGATGTATGTAAACGAGTAATGCTTATTTCAAGCAAATGTATATGTCTATACGGAGAAAATACTCGTTTTAAGCATGCTGTTAGTAGCATGTGTATCTATACCTTTATATTTACATTCAATACATATTTTTCATTGTTGAAATGATAAATTGGACAGCCCAGTTAAAGAAATACATTCCTTCATTTTCAGGGTCGTGAACAGAGAATTAATTAGGGTAGGTAGTAGATGTAGGTGGAAAAGTAAGCTAGGTACTACTAGCTAGCTAGCTAGCTAGTAAGGTAGGGTAGATACTGGTTGCGTTTTTATGTTACGCGGGTAAGTTAGGATAGGCACTGTTTTTCTGCCTATATAGAATGCACGCCCTTGTCAATTGAATCAATTTAATAGAGTCCCCCAGTACTGGCCAAATATTTTTGAATTTACAGAAAAATTTCTTCAACCATACATTTTTTTAATAAACCCTGGACTGGTACCTGAAGCGGAGGGCTGATCACCTTTCCCTCATGTGTAAACGATCAAGATAACACTGCGGTATATGACGCAGTGCCCTATGCACTGTGTCATATAACGCAGTGTTATATAACGCACTTGGGGTGCCGATAAGGGTTTTATTACCTTATCATACATTTTTCGGTAAATTTTCAGCCCCGTAAATCAAATATTCTAATATATGTAATTGTATAATTTGGAGATGGTGTTTTTACAAAGTGATTTTTATAACTGAGCCATCCAATTTTTTCATATAGAAAAGTTCATTACAAATTATCATATAGACAAAAACAGTTTTTTTTTTAATTATTGAACATACATATTTTAAATACATTACACTTTATTCTATGTACATACGGATAAAAATATTTAATACGGAGAGTTACAGTGAAAGTTTGAACTAGTAAAAATATGTGCCAAAGCAATGAAGTGAATATCATTGAATATGTGTCGTAAAATTAACAAAAAAATATCCATAGATTCAAAAAGAAGGATTCTTATTTGAGCATCGTTAATAATTCAAAGTCGCTGTTTATCCTTAAACACCCTTTCCAATATCCACTCTAATCTCATCAAGTTAAGCAAAAACACAATATAATTGAGGATGCTGTGAAACCAAATTTTTCACTCAAATTCTATTATAATCTTTCTTCAACATTCTGTGTTTTTTAAAGTTTAAAACGATTTTTTAATCTAAAATCATAATTCAGAAATCATGAACCACTTACTTGAGAAACAGCAGTTTACGCAGGATGCTCAAAAAAATTATAATTGAATTTAATAGAAGATATATATTATGTTTATTTAATGGCAAAAACATAATGGTTGCAACCCTTTAATGCCTTTTAACCACAACATATTTAGAATGTAGTGTTTTTTTCAACCAAAAAATGAGAAATTTTTAAAATAATATAATATAGCGTCAATTGTCAGTCATTTTTCATAAAGGTATATCTGAAATTTGTCAATTTTATAGGCACACATCACTCAAGTTCAGATACTTGGCAACAAAAAAAAACATATTGATAAAAAGACAGTATATATCGTGGGCTTACTGGCAAAAATCGTTATCTCGAAAATATTCAATTTGGACTTAATGATGGAGTATAATAAAGTTTTCAACATTCTATAATCTGGAAAAATAGACTAAATAGTTTGAAATGTCATTTATATGTGGTTTTTAAAGTAAATTTAACTTTAAGATTAAAAGCGGGTATTTTATTCAGGCTAAAAGCTTTAAATAACAGGGATTTTAGAGAGAGAACATTTTTTTAGCGAGTGTTTTTGCTTAGAATTTTCACTCATGAATTACATGAAATTATAGTGAAATTAATTAACTTTAAACATAAAGAGTAAATCCACTCACTAGTAGGCATAGGCTATGAAACTTAAAAAGTTGAAGCCTGAGTAGGGTCATGATAAGCGGTGTTGCATAAGCCGTAGCTAGATTTCAGAGGCACTTGGACGTTAGGTACTTCAAAAAATTTAACGTTTTTTGCCAGTATACCCACGATATGAATTGTTTAAACGAATAAAAAAAAGAGTTACAAGCTAAATACAGTAAGTTATCAGCAATATGTGATTACGACATTTAAGGGTGTAATAAAAAAAAACAGAATATATTTCACTGAAAATTTTCAGAAATAAAAATACAACTTCGTGCGATATATCTGATAAAACAATCAATATTCTTTCATTATAAGAATTTTATACAAATGTTACGCTATCCGATACAAAATCTTTCTAGTAACGATCTAGCCCTACTTTTACTCATCTCCATGGTCATTAATGCTTAACCCTATTTTTCGACAAAGGTGCTTTTTAAAAGCTATATAGTTGTGAATATTTAAAAAAATAATTATTTATAACGTAACTAGGTGTTAAAATGCGTTATAGCAAACACTAAAGATGCTCCGTGCAGGGAATGGTCTCAAAACTGATGGGTCTTTTTCAGTCTTTTCTATGTAAAAATAAATAAGATGTTACGTTAAGACAAATAGGAATTTGACCTCACAGTCAGAACAAGAATGTGCGCCAATTGTTTAAGACCGTACATATGTTAAATAGCAACTTAACTTGCTTTAAACCCAGGTAACATTCGACATAGTTGATTTTTTTTATTTAAATAAAAAGAGAAATATTTGTGTTTTTATTATTTACAAATATACTTCAATTTCATACTATTTCTGTGAGCTTCTCATTATTAAAATATGTATCAAGTTATGGAAGTGTGGGTTCGAACCGAGAAACATTGACTCAAGAGTCTGCGACACTAACCACGGGACCACAACCCAATCGATTCGGCAGTCACTTTGTAGTAAAATCTATACATTTTTAATAAGTACATACCACTATTTCTTAAAATCTATTGTGGCATGTGTTTCTATACATCCCACATTATTTTCAAACATCGTATACGGTATTTTATTTATTGTTTCGGCATTTACTTTGTTGAAATCATTAAAGAAAACACTTGAATTTATTTGACGACTAGTTTCGGAACCTAAGCTTCCATCTTCAGATCTAAATGTAAATGTTTACATTTAGACCTGAAGATGGAAGCTTAGCTTCCGAAACTAGTTGTCAAATGAACTCAAGTGGTAAAAAAACAAGTATTTTCTTTAATAATTTTAATTGTTTACGGTATTTGAAAATTATGCTGAATACATTGAAGCATGTGTCACAATAGATTTTAAGTAATTTTCTCATTAAAATTTGAATTTAAATATACCCTATGCACCATTAGGTGCATACAAGGGTTAGAGGAAAAAGAGAGGAACATTCAATTATATGATAGTCAATAAATTATATTGATATTGTAAAACATTCTTGTTCTGACTTCGAGGAGAAAGAGTTATAAAAAATGGTATTTAATAAAACAGTCCTTAACCCTTAGCACTCCTCAGTTATTCTCTTTTACGTAGCTCTAATTACCTAATTCATTTGGAAAATAGATTTTGAAATAGAGACCTCACATTTGTTTCGTATTGGAAAATTGTACATAAGGGTGGAGACTTCCCCACAGTTCGGGGAATTTCCCGCAGGTTAGCCGACTTCGGATGGAGCATTCGGAAGGAGCGGCGAGCAGCTCGGCTCGCTGTACTGACTGCCTGAATGCTCGCATCGTAACATGTTACGTTACGACCAAATGCTCCGGTCAGTCACCACTCTAAGAGTTTGTTTTAATGTTTTGCTCTATATTATATTAGAAATTGCTCCAGCACTTCACATAGGAGTAATAAGGGTTAGCATTTTTGAAGAAAAGAAATAATAAAAATATGATAGGAACAAGGTATCGACTGTTTTCGGATTATAAAGAGAATCTTACAACAATTATTTTTTTATTGTTTTGTTGTTACAACTGTTATTTTATAAATAAGATTAAAAACAATGCCTTCTATATGATAAATACAATACACTGCTAAGGAATTAATTGGCGGCTGAACTGTCTGCCTCCATAGTGTAGTAGTTAGCTCGTTTGGCCTGAGTCCTAGAGGTCCCAGGTTCAATTGCCAGTAGGTTTAAAATAAGCATAATTGATTTTTCTCCCTGGACTGGTCTGAAGCGCAGGGCTGGTGAACTTGCCTTCACATATTTAACATTCAAAATAATTTAAATAAGATTAGCACTATTGGGTGTGGATAAGGGTAAAAAAAATAGATAAATTAGCATTGAATTATTCCATAAAGGTCAAAAATGTATCAAGGCTGAGTTCATATGTACTCTTGATTGTACTCAAAGCCTAAAAAACAATGACTAGTAATGTTGGGACGTACAAATTACAAGGACGACCTGTATTGATGTACCCGTAACACACAATGTGATGCTACTAATCCTGCGTTACGATTTGTGTTTTATATAGAAGGCATTGAATTCTGTGTCATACTGAGAGCGCATATCCGTTTGACGGCTTTTGATATTCACAGGCAGTTATTTGAGCTTGTCACTAATATATATCTTTATATTATTTTGTATTGTAATACTGAAAAAAACTAATGACATTCTTTGATTTAAAATGTATAAAAAGTTACATTTAAACTGTTGTTACTGAAAACATTACGAAATTGAGATCATTGAGGTTTTTAGATTTAACGATACGAAGTTTACATTAATTTAATTTTCACACTCAAATAAAATATAATCTGTTAATAGATTTTAAATTACGTTAAATTCTAAGAAATGCTTTGAATTACAAAGACAATTCTATTCTACTTTTTACAACTTTAACAATCTTATACTTTCTGTTTTTTTTTATGATAATAAATTAATAAAAAAGATGGATCCTAAATTTTTAAGTTTCATAAAATTCCTATCAAATAATTCATGCAAGGTATTTCAATAATGACCTTTATTTTACAACGAATAATATTTTAAGTAAATGTGTAGCAAAAATTAAAAAAAAAAAGATTAATTACTATTTATCTTTAATTCCATCAAAAAAATCGCACAGTCAAGAGCGGATGTTAATAGCATTTTCAATATATATGATCTTGTCCGTACCGAATGATGATTTCAACTACTCTTAGGAGAAAATCTAAAAATATTATATTTTCATAGCATTAACAGCAACGTATTTCATTATTTTATGTACTACAAATTTCAAATACGTTTAAAACTTAAAACAGTTAGAATTGACATTGACCAGATGTTAAAATGATGATTTGATAAAATTCATTCGTTGAACACCCCATACACTCGAACTTATATATGTAGTTATGTTATTATAACCAGTGCTGTAGTCATCAATTTTACAGAAGATACCTGTTGTATATAATATTGTTTATGTTATATTTACAATCATATTTGTGTGGTAAAAATTATACCCTTTAACAGTAAATGTACCTGAATTCTTTGAAACATAAACTTCTTTCCTTTGTAACTGTTAAATTAATTTATACTTTCATCCATTTAAAGTCATAATTTTTTATGGAAAATTACTGTCACTCCCGTGTACCAAAAACGCGCAACAAATATATCCTGCTATGTTTGATTTGTTACAGTACCTACCTACAGAAGATCATTGTTTATAGTCTATGGTACTAACAGGTACAAATAGTCTATGCTGTCGTATACAACATAATCTATGGTGTGATAAAAAATGTTATATTTTTTATACACAGGCATTTTTTCAGACAGTTTTCATGGATGCATTGCTGAAATGCGAATACTAAGGTGATCAGCTGGAGTGTCCCTTAGAGACAAAATAAAGCATTCACACATTCATGGAAGCCTGGGTGTAACAGACATCGATAATATGGTAGAGCAAAGTCAATTGAGATGGTATAGGCACATAGGACACAGAGAACCTGATCATATTGTGAACCAGGCAATCGCCATGGATCTTCCTCGAAAGACATCTACAAAAAGACCAAAAAATTCATGGATGCTGCAGAAAGATAACATGATTCAAAGGCATGGGATAGATGACATTGTATATGATAGAAGGACCTACAACCTGAGGACAAAGAAAGCTTACCCCAACAGTCTACAAAGATGATAAATTGGCTGGAGCCAGGAAGAAAATAAAGGGTTTATACGCTATTTCTGTAAATACACACCCTCGACTACAGCACTGGTATCTAAAATAAAATATATTTACTGATTTTGCCATTGAAGTGTTTTATAAATGTAGTTCAATAGCAATAAACAACTATGTTTCACGGTAAATTGGAGAACATGTCGTTTTCGATAAGAATTCATACTAATGTATGACAATTTAAATTCATAATATACGTCAAATTTCATCAAGATAAAAACCTTATTTACGCCTACTACCATATTTTTTAAAACAACTAATTATAAAGGAAATAATGAACACATTAAATAAAATTTGAATAATAATATGGGCATCTCAACTAAGATGGAGGATCTATCGTTTTTTTATACAAAAGAAGATGGAAGTCTGAGCATTCCAGGGCTTACAACCTGGCATTCGGCTGGCTAGAGAGGCACTTTATAAACATGCGCAACGTTCACCATTATTCTGATCATTATTGAACATCCATATTGCATTAATTTTTTAAAGACATATATTTGGACTCTTGTTGGAATTTTTAAATTTTTTCGTCAGTCATGACATAATTTGATAAATGTGGAATTTTCAGATGACAGGCTGTTTTAAATTGAGAATTTCTGAAGTATATGGCTTTCTCCTGTTGCAAATTGGTGACATTCATTCAAAATTCGATTGCATGTGTGCATATTTTTTTAGGAGAGAGAGCCTGTGTAATTTGACGGGTTGATCGTTTTCTTCGATAAATACTTCGTCTCAGATCAGACTATAGTGTATGATGTATATATATATCATTCATAGGGTGAATAACCCAGTGTCAGATATTTGCATTTGAAATATTGAAGCTATGAAGAAATATGATACACATAAACATATACATCGTTCACTCCTTTTAACAACGTCATATATAAAAAACATGATTTTTCAGGAGATCGTTTTTAAAGTTTAAGAATATAATAAAATGTATTAAAAATAAATATCGAGCCACTTTTTGAACTTCTTACTGTGCAACAGATCTTTTTAGGTAAGACCTGGAGGTTTTTTCTCCATTTGAATAATATTTAGTATACATATTTAAAAAAATAATTAAACAATACATTTTCTTCAAAATGCAAAAACAACACTTTCTGCCCTGTAGCGGGTAAATATTAAGTTAAAAATATGCCGCTTTTGCTGGGATATAGTACATTTTCTGGGCATTCCAAAAACGCGCACAACTGAAAATTGTCAATTTTTGATATATGACGTTGTTGAAAGGAGTGAGCGACATATGTTTTTGAGTAGACAAATCCATAAATACATACTGTATTCATTTGAATATAAACTAAACAAATGAATCATCAAATAAATATGAATCATTTTAAAAATCCTCATTTTACATTATCAAGGAACTTGTACACATTACTGATGTACAACTTACGCAAGCTTTTACAAGCGTTAAACCATTACTGCTTTCTTCCTTTTCTTTTAACATATAGCCAGGTATACCCTTCACTATGTTCCTTCACTTATATCATATAAAATTTTAAAATAATTCATTCTTATACTACAGTAAAAGCATCATAGACTGAATACATTTCTTCATAGTCAACAATACATATAAGGATGCCAAGTGGGTAATGCCTAAATGTAACAAGTATGCAAATTTTTCACCGCATAAACTAAAATAAATGTAATATTTATGTAATTACTTCAATTGACATGTACATGATCAAATTGTATCATCCCAATTATACAATGTGCATTTTGAATGAGACAAATTGTGTAATTTCGATTCTGCGTGATGTTATCCAATGTTCTCAGATAAATGGCTCTTTTGCCTGTTAGGAAATATAGTTTTAAAAAAAACAGTTCTAAACAAACTGATTTGAATATCATTTACTTGTATCCCATACTTATGGAATATAAAATAAAATAAAACCTAAGTAAACAAAGTTCTCAGTTTTTTCCCGCCAATATTTCAAAAGAATTAGGAAAACTTACAAACTTTCTTCATAATTTCAATGCCATAAGAGAGCGATAAGAGCGGCCATACAACTACAAGTAAAATTATTTTTACAAAGACATTTAAAAATACGCCTCTTATTTGTAACTACATATGTACGTATGTACAAAAGCAAGAATTTCGCAAAAATATTTAGCAACTGGATACAGATACCTAAAGCAACTAATATATATATTTTTTTGAATCATTAATTTAATTTAATAATTATACCTACATTTTTTTGTTCGTACAAACAGATGCATAATTAATTGTATGCATGTACCAACAGTCTACTCAGGGATTCCCAAAGTGTGGGTTTTTAAGACAAATTTCAGTGGACTATTTTTTAGAGGAGCAATGGTTTTATTGTCATTGTAAAATATAAATATTATTTATCATAATTTGTTTGAAAAGCCGTCTGTTTTAAATTAAATTTCATATCGTTGTCGTTATTGTAAAATACATATCTTTTAAAGATTTCTTTTGTGAAATTAATTCACCTCGACAACAGCAAATACTTCAGTAAAAAAACTATATACAAGAATCAGGAATCCACAGAACCACTATTGCAGAATATGTTTTATAGAAAAAAGCATATTTTGTGGTATTATTGATACTTGTTTTGTTTTATGTCAATCTAACGCAATTGAATAAAAGAAAATTCCATTTTGAAAATGGGGTCACACTTATAGTGAATGTACATGTACAGGCGGCTTAAAAATTTTTAAACCACTTTTCGCAGTTTAAAATGGTTGAGCTTAGCACATGTTGACCTTAAGACATAACCAATATTGTATATTGTCGCTAAAGGTCAACCTAGCATATAACAGCTGGCTATAACCGACTGTCATCTACTACATAGTATTTACTTAAAATGGTACCCAGGATTGCCAACTAAAGCGACGAAAATTCACGCCAATTGCCAGCTAAAGCGTTCTTTCTTTCATGTATTTAATCAAAATTTTATCAATCGAATGCAGTACCCTATACACCATTTGGTGGGACAAAGAATTGGAAACACATTACCAATTTATTGTAACTGCAAACAGTTGGTAGAATTCCATATTCAATTGTTGGGTATTATATCCAAGATTAAACACGGTTAATAGATTGAATTCTACTTTATTTAGATATATGATATGTGACTCATTTTGTCTTATTAGGACATTATCAAACACTTAGTTGAGTAGTGTAATGGTCAGCACGCTCGGCTACCGTTCTGGAGGTCCCGGGTTCGATTCCCAAGGGGGGTAAAATAAATATAAGTGATTTTTTCACTGTCATATTTATTCAATATTACCCTGGACTGGTACCTGAAGCGGAGGGCTGATCACCTTTCCTTCATGTGTAAACCATCAAGATGACACTGCGTTTATATTACGCAGTGCCCTATGCACCATTGGGGTGCGGATAAGGGTTTTATTATTATTATGAAATAAAGTAGAATTCAATCCATTAACCGTGTTTAATTTTGGATATATTACCCAAAAATACATTACCAATTATCAAATAGTATTTGTTACAACTATCACAGTCCACTAAAATTTGAGAATCCCTGGCCTACGTAAATATTTCCTTGCAAACTAGAGAATGCAAAAGTGCAATAGTTAAACACGCACTCTATAATTAATATCTATGTTTTATTTAACCATCGTTCCAATATAAACATTTCTTGAATAAAAACCATAGAGTTCTTTAATTTTGTTTATGGTTCTTCATTATTGGCAGAATGGATTTACAGCCAATTTAAATTTGACACCAGGCAACACTGATCACGTTCTTAAAATTCACTTACACACTAAGTTTTTTTCATTATTTTTAAATTCAATTAAAAACAGTGAGATATTTTTTCACTTTCGAATCGATATCCTTAAATTTTAACTGATGATATTGTCAATTTATTGAGAAATAACACGAGAAGACATAGTTTTTAAGCCTAAATTTTAATTTAGGAAGCAAAAAAAATTTAGTTTTTTTTTCAATGTGAATCAAAAAGTATGTCTGTTTAATATTAAATATTTTTACTCACAGCTATTACTACTTCAATGCACTAATAAAGAATTAATAATCAATCTCTCAAAAGTTGAAAAATACATTTTTTTTAAATAAAAACTTCTCAAAAAATGTACTTTATCATACATGCAAGACCAAAGACTTAAAAAAAAAAAAAAAACTTATAATCAATTCAAAAATACTATCTACTCCTTTCCCGAAAAAAATAGGTCGTTTGAATTTAAAATAAAATAAATGTTGGTCTTTACGAATAGGTAGTATCATAAAATTCCTCATTCGAAACATACAAAAATTAATTAAATAATTCTAATACATACATGTAAATATGTAGACATTTTCACATCAAACGTTGTTGGTATTAGCGACTCGCATACACAGGACTAGAACCTATACCTCGCGATTGCGAGTTAAGAGTGCGTGTTAGATTATGAATATTAAAGATAGCATTCTAGGATGGTCATTTCGAAAGCTTAATAAAGAACTTTCAATCAAACGTCTTCAACCTCGTAGAATTAATACCCAACATTATTCCGATGACAAAAAAATATGGAATAATCCGTGTTTCACTGTGTCAGGCTCGAATATAAAATGGCCATACATTTGACAGTGTAAAAATATGTGACAATCACTCATATGGCAACTGCCAAAATGACATAGAGTAATGAAATGATAGAGTTTTCCTCCTGTATGCTGCCCGCTACGTCATTGTACAAAAACATGCTCGATTCACACTAAAAATTCTAGAACAACCTATAGACAAAAAAATTCATTACTTCAACACATGACTTCAGTATAACAATCTAACGCCACTTCTTCACTATACAATTTTGTACCCTCAAGAAGGGTAACATAGTCTAAAATTGGTACAAGGATAATTTAGCACAGTGCTCCGCAATCTTTTCTCACTTACAACACACAAAAAATTTCCTACAATTTAGTGGCACACCAAAAGCTAAAATATAGAGACCATCGAAAAATCATTAAGTTATATAATTTATATTTGAAGCACTAACTTTGTGATTTTTCATTTTATAATTCAAATGTAACTTTGTTTTAAAATCGCTATAAATATTTTATTATAACTTAATTATAATGTCTACCGGTTTCGAAGCTAACCTCTTCTTTATCAAGACTGATTTGTCTTGATAAAGAAGCGGTTAGCTTCGAAACCGGTAGACATTATAATTAAGTTATGATAAAATATTTATAGCAATTTTAAAACAAAGTTACATTTTAATGATATCAATAAGTTATAATATTCTTTACTACATTTATATAATTCTTTACTACATTTTAAAAAATAGACAATATTATCTAAAATAATTATTCATGGTGTTTTTAATACAAAATGAAAAATTGTAAAATATCAAATACATTGAATTTGACTGCAGACACCTGTATCGGTTCACAGCACATCGATTGCGGAGCACTAATTTAGTACACAGTTTGACCGAAAAAATATGTCTTTAACATACTGTGACCGTGAAAATCTACATTCTTATTTAACGTTTTATTAACCTTTCCCTTACGGTGCTAAAAACTTCCGTGTGCAACGGTGATATGTATTTTGTACACCATACGAAAATATGATTTACAAACAGGAAAATGTGAATATTCCTAAATGTTGCTTTTATTGACAATAGTTGAAGTTTAAATGTATGAATTTTGTAATGATAACTCTGGTAAGTATCTGAAACCGAGAAAAAAATCAATCTCAAGTAGCCGTTATAGCTGGTGTAGCGGCACAACCACCCCGAAGGACGACTTGCGCTCTACTAAGAAGAGATTGGCGGAAACAGTATAAAATCGCGTGCGCATGTACGCAAAGCATGTTACGCACGCACACACCGAGAAACGTTTGTGTATTGGTGATTCTATCCCTGATTTTTTCACAAATAATTTATTTCCGTCACTGCAAATCAATAACTATTTATTATATTATAATACTTTTATGTAATACGTAATTGTACTATGGAGGAATACAAAAATTCTCAGCCCGTATCTGTTATATTTATTTTATTAAAATTAAACACTTTAATATACCACTTTAATGAGTTTTATTTATATATACACGACTAGTTTCGAAAATGACAAATGTTTTCATCTTCTGGTACAAATTAAAACTCATTAAAGTGGTATATTCAAGTCTTTAATTTTAATAAAATAATCATGTCATTCCACAAAGTGGATGCCGAATCAATAAATAACATCTGTTATATTTTATAGCGATATTCTCGTTATTAGAGTCAAATTGTAGTAAATACATATCACCGGAAAGGAAAGGTAAAACGCAATACTCTATATTGCGTGCGGTTGTTATTTGAGTTCTTTGGACACGTTGCGCGTGGCTACGAGGATAGCCTGGAACGACTAGTTGTGATCGGTAGCCTGGAGGGAAAGAGAGGGAGAGGACCCCCACACAATGGACCGATCAAATTAAGGCAGCAGCAGGCACCTCAGTGGTTGGAGCGCTACGTGCAGCGCAGTCAAGGGATAACTGGAGAAGAGTCATTGTTTCTGCAAGGGTCACAACCCTCAGCGATGAGGAATAAGACGGAGAAGAAGAAGTTATTCGAGTCATGTGTCGTGTGCGCGGTTACCTGGTTACCTAAAAGCATACATTGCTACATCGGCATGTTGTCGTTTGATCTGGCGGGAAGCGGAGGGCAGGTTTAAGGCAGGTCGTTACGAATGGCCTTCATTACGTAGTCCTGCACCAGGTGAGGGTTCTCGTCCGGATTGGCAACCAGAGATGGATGGAGATCGCGTCCATTCAAGACCCGCCACGGGAAGTTTAGAGTGCGGTTCATTTTCTGAAAATTCACAATCAAACGTTACAAACATTTCAAACTATTAAATCATGTGTGGCTAACCCGCGGCGCCCTTACGTGCGGCCCGCGGCCATTTATGAAGAATATATTTTTAAACCAGTGATTTATTTGTGATACACGGTTTGATGCATCAACAAAATTTATGCCCTCAAGTATTCTATGAGCCAAGTCATGCATGTTGTTATAAAAACAGTGAACCATATCCGTTCACACGCTCTTCAGCATTGCCAATTTAACGCAATCTCAAAAAATCTTGAAAACCAGTTAAAGTGTGCAACTTCACTATTACAATAGATTAAAACACTAATTAAAAATGGATAGATTTTCCCAAAAAAGTGACTGCCGAATCAATTAATGAAACGATAACATTTCCACTTGATTCATCTTGACTTTCAACTGATAACACGGGCATTTTTGCCTTGCTGTTCATCTGAAGTGGGAACGCGTGGGAGCTCACCTCTAGGAAGGAGTCGCTGAGGTGAGGGGGCTCGTGGAGCGGGCGCCAGCGCCTGTAGAAGGGCTCGCAGGCCGGCCCGTCGGGCGGCAGCAGCGCCGACACGGCCAGCCCCTTCAGGGAGGTGCCCCGCAGCCGCGCCATGCCCAGCAGGTCTAGGGCCGTCTGCCAGTACCCTACAAATCAATCATCACAAATTATTATTAACCGGTTAACTGCCAAAAGAGTCTTAAGACGCATAATTTTCTGTGAACGGAGCACCGCTCCTACAGAAATTACGTCTTAAGACACGCCGTTTTAAATTGGCTTTTACTAAAGGAAATCAATTATTTAAAATGTACAAATATATTGAACGCATAGTGACATCTATTGAGAATATCTTTGCATACTTGGAATTGAAACAGAATTTTTTTTACCACTTTAAACGTAAATTAAAGAGAGCTTTGTCGTTAGCACAACTAATGGCGCTCAGGGTTGTCCAATAATCCCCGAGTTGCCGTCACTGCCGAATCTGATGACAGTGATTTTAGTGTCGATTCTGATGATTTTTCATTTTTCGTTTTTTTAAATCATAGTGTGTGTGTGTGTGTGTGTATACTTTTAATATTAAAGTA
The DNA here is from genome assembly GCF_059751285.1 of Brachycentrus maculatus. NCBI lineage: Eukaryota > Metazoa > Arthropoda > Insecta > Trichoptera > Brachycentridae > Brachycentrus > Brachycentrus maculatus. The sequence goes on from NW_028281114.1 coordinate 285,393, forward strand.
ACATAAACAATTACTTTTGACATATAATTAAGTTTTCCTATTTTCTATGACAAATTTTGTGACAACCCTGCACCATGAACAATTAATTTTATGATTATGGATAAATGACTGCATGACTGGTGCAGTCATTTATCCATAATCATAAAATTAATTGTTCATTTATTTGATAAGTTTTATAAATAAATATTATTTCACTTTCAAAAAAGATATGTTTAGAAGGTTTATATTTGTCGTAAAATTCGAGGCGTGCTGGGTACCGCTATACATGTACCTGTCGGCAGTTAAAAGGTTAAGTTCACATCTAATGAACTCAGATGAAGAAGAAAATAGAAGTCTGGGCTTTTACAGAGCTTTTTTTTTACTATGAAGTCAAGGGATCTTGATACCTATTTCTAATAATGAGCCGCTCAGGCTCACATAAATAGTATGAAATTGTAGTATTTTTATAAATAATAAAAACGCAAATATTTCTCTTTTCAAAAAAAATACACAATAAAAATAGAAGTCTGGGCATTTACAGTAATTTTTAAGTAAGTACAGTTATTTTTGTAAATAATAAAAACATATATTTCTCTTCTGGTCTGGACATTTACAGGGCCATCTCAGTATGACCATCTCAGTACAATCTCATAATGCACTAAAAATATAGAATTTGGTGAATTTATGATGATTACCGTAGAACAGGGCTACTTGAACTTTGATGTGTTACTTGAGCCCAGTACAAAAAAGAGATTTAAATCCGTATTTGGTCTACAATAATGAACGCATGGACATGATTCATTGTTTCCCTGATAGGTGACACTTATTGCCATGATACATTCATTATTGTAGTCCAAATACAGATTTCAATCTCTTTTTTGTACTGGGCTCAAGTAACACATCAAAGTTCAAGTAGCCCCCATCAAAGTTCTACGATATTTATTCAAATTTGAAATCCTATCAAGTAAAAGAGATAATCAGTAATAACTCGCGAGTACTTTGACTTTGGTTTATTCCTACATAAGTATGACTAGGTAGCTCTAAGTAAGTGACTGGTTTCTAGGAGAGACGAATCTAGAATGCGCTTGTCAGACTTTGCGGGTATACCCACGATTACGGCTATGTTGTTGTCGCTGACATACCCACATACCTTACAGTTTTCAAGTGATTTTCAATTAAAAAATAATATGAAACACTCAAAATATGCAGGTCATAACTTCACTTGTTATGCACACACTAAACGTGACAACCGCAGAGAAAGAGCCAAAGAACTCACCGTGAACAGTGATATACTCCAAGTTGAGGCACCTCCAGCACATCATGATGAGGGGGTTGGTTGTCTGGGATCGGTAGTACTCCTCGCGACGGGCGTCCACAATCCTCGAGTTCTGTAAACAAGGTAAACCAAAATAAGTCAATACGATCACAGATTGCAATCATCACACATATTAAAATAAAATATATGCAAGAACTATTGCTAAAGGCATAGAAGAATCCTGCTTCGAAAAACACCTTCAGACACATGAAACAGATGAATATCTAATGAGATATTGTTCAACATAGCGGTAGCTCTTCCTACAGGCATGACCATCGGCAGGTTGGTCCTGTGTATAGGAATGTGAAACAATCTATGCCGATGCTGTCTTAGGTAACTATTGGGAACATACAGACCAATGTTCCGGATAATTTTTGGATTATCGATCATACCGCGCAAAAATCGATAAAAATTAGTAATCAAATACACATTCCTTCTAGTCTCTAAACTATTGTAGCCAAGCATACCCTGGAGAAACTCGCAATAGCTCTTACTTCTCTCCTTTGAGCACATACCTCAGATAGGACTAGGATTATTTAAATCATTTATAATATTTAAACCAGTCTACTGCTTTGGTGGGGTGACCATCAATTGAGTTCTCGGGACCCAAATCAAGTAGCCTTTTTTTAAATAATTGAAATTTCACAATGTTATCAATATGCACTGCATTTTATGCATGTCCCTACTAGAATCAACATCACACACACATTCAGATCCACACTAAATATTTCATACTAATCTTTATGTTTCTGTGGTTAACTATAATTGGCTTGTTTAATGTATATCTTTTAATTGTTTTGTTTTACATATGTTGCTGTTATTAACCCAAATAAAAAAAAATTTTAATTAAATTAAAAAAATCTTTTGTAGCAAATGATAGGTTATTGTCAAATTGGCGAAAATACTAAAATAAAAAGATATACTCACGTATTTCAACATGTCCGTTGTCATGGCATCCACCCAAAGTAGCTCTTTGAATGTGTTTTGATAGTGCACCAAACTGTCTATTATATCGTTATTCAACTGAAAATTCACAAAATAAAGTATATTAGATTATATTATTTTGAGAAATAATATATCAATAAGATCCACAAAGTTAATGCTTTCAATATTCTAAATATATTTGATTATCTGTCATTTCCAAATTATCCCCTAACAAAAGTATTTTAAACACTTTATAATTACTCCTATACATAAATCTGAATGTTCATTACATTACCCTGTGAAGAGACAGATTTATTGCATGGTCAGAATTAAAATTTACATTTCATATAAAATATAATTTATACTTTTTCGGTTACTCAATGGGATGGTATTCGTTAAGATTTCCATTCAAAATTCAAATCATCAAATGTCAAATTGTAAAATTAGGATCTTCCCTTTCTTAAGCACCAAATCGACCGAACGGGTATAAATATCTTTCCCATGTTAATTGTAATTTATGAGCTTTGCTGTGAGGTGCTTTCTTGACAATATATTGATTTATTAACCGGATCCCGGCGGCTCGCATAAGCGTATGTGTTTTAACAAGACATGCCCCATACGCGGCTGACATAAGCGTTTGTGTTTTCACTTTGCTCCAAGTTTCGAACCTCAGTTCAACTTGGAGGGATTTTTTCATGGTGTGGAACTTTGGATAAAATAATACGTCAATCCTCGGCCTTATGACATCTGTTGAAATATCTGACTAATAATTTGTAACATCACAAGGATAAATAAAACAACAGATCCCTGATTTTTCTTGCGGTCGGTAATTAGTCCGCGCCATAATCATGCCCTATATCTGTCTCACTCTCGACGCTACGCATCGCCAGTGGGTAAGAGTGACACACGATGCGTGCTTTGATTTATTTATGTTACGATCTAATTTGTTTATATTACGATATATTTCAAGAATAATGTGACACACGTGTATTATAGAGTACCAAAAAGGCACAATGAATCCCATTGAACGTTTTTGTTTAGGAAAATAAATCGTTTCATAACTAAATACATGATAAAAGTAATCATTTAAAAAACGGTGAAATACAGCCGCGCACGGGCGTCTCTTAGGAACAAAGTTAACGCGTTTAAAAGGTTAATGATATGTTTATTGATTTGGCGTTTGTTTTATAGAACTCCACATTTTTTTTTGTAAGAGAAATATTTGTGTTTTCATTATTCACACAAATATTTCAATTTCATACTATTTCTGTGAGCCTAAGCGGCTCATTATTAGAAATAAGTATCAAATTGTGGTAGAGTGGGTTCAAACCAAGAAACTCTGACTTAAGAGTCTACGACACTAACCATGGGACCACAGCCCGACATTAAATGTTAAATCAAACACTGAGTTTTTGAGTCTACTAAGTTGTATTTTATTTCATTAATTGATTCAGCAGTCACTTTGTGGTAAAATCTATCCATTTTTAATTAATGTTTTACTAAAATGTTTGAAAATGATGCGGAATGCATGGAAACACGTGTCACAGTAGATTTTAAGAAATAGTGGTATTACTAAGTAAAACATCAATTAAAAATTGTATTTTATTGTTTAAAAAAAAAACATATAAATTAATTTTGTGACAATTGTTTCGCCTAGTTAAGGCATTTTCAAACGAATGTGAAGATTAAATGGACTGATGGTCCTGAAGTTTAAACTTCTGCAGTAATAATTTACGGGAGACAATAGTCTGTCTTAAGTTTGTCATGAGCTATAAAAACATTAATGGTCTCACAATACCATATCAATGAATTTTTCCTTTATTTTATTTATTGTTTCGGCATTAACTTATTAATTTATTATACAGACCTGAATGATGGAAGTTTAACACCTGAAACATGTAGTCTATAATAAAACTCAAGTGGTAAAAAACGAAGTGTTTTCTTTAATCATTCTAATTTTTCCTTTACCTGAAAATGAATATGAGTATTCCCTACAAGCCCCATTAACTACTGTTGTCTCCCGTAAATTATTACTATGTATACACACATGTTAAAATTATTAAAGTACCAAAAATTGTATCTTTATAAGGACCGTCAGTCCATTTAATCTTCACATTCATTTGACAATGCTATAACTAGGCAAAACAATTGTCACAAAATTATTTTTGTGTTTTTTAATTTAACAATAAAATACAGCTTAGTAGACTCAAAAAATCAGTGTTTGATTTTACATTTAGTACATAAATTAATAATATATTTACCGATTTGCAGAACATGACCCTTAAAACCTCCAGCGGAAGAGCCGGTCGAATGACCGAATTACCTAGCTCGTGCAGTATTTGTCCCGACAAGGATATCTGGAACGAGTACATACATGTTTTTACACATTGAGAGCATTCGCAAGAATCTGCCAGTCAATTGATAAATGATAAAGTATCTAGAGTCGATTATTGTAACAGTATATACACTGGTCTACCAAACAATAAAATACTTTTATATATTGTTTTTTGTTTGTTTGTTCACTTAGTGGTATGACATGATAAAATTGTAAAAGAAAAACAATTATTTTTTACCACTTGAGTTATATTTATTTTATTATAACGACTAGTTTCGGAAGCTATGCTTTTATCTTCAGGTCTAAATATAAATAAATATGAAGATCTAAATATAAATAAATATGAAGATGTAAGCATAGCTTCCGAAACTAGTTGTTATAATAAAATAAATATTTTATTTTTTGACATCTCAACAAAGATGAAGAAGAATATGGATGTCTGGGCATTTATGGGGCTTACGACCATCATAGGCTGGTTCAAGTGATCACTTTACACATTGTGTAACATTCTCCAATTCTACCCAAGTTTGACAACCACACTACTCAAATTCTTGGAAGTTCTATAATATATGATCCAATTTCGAAACATTGTACTTTAATCACTAGAGACATCTATTGTGAGATGAAAGAAGCCTTTTATTCAACAAATATTTGGACACACTCAAAATGTTGTCTATAATAATCAGATAGAAAATAGCGAGTGAACATAACCGAGAATTACATCAGAAGTAATCGCACCCTCTATATAGGAATGAATATTGGTAGAAGGCGGGGCTTACGCAGTTGATGATGACCGTCATGTTGGGATGCGTGTCGGCCCACTCTTGCCAGGCGGAGTCCAGGTCCCTGAATCCTCTTGCAGGACGGACACAAACATTCAGACACAGCTTCTTCAGGCTCGGCAGGAGGTCCTTGTAGAACAGCAGCAAATCCTCGGTGTGGGAGGTGTAATCTAGAGACAGGCTCTGGAAACATATTTTTTTTATTTTTTTATATTTTATTAATTAAGGCAGCAGCAGTCACCTCAGAGGTTGGAGCGCTACGTGCAGCGCAGTCAAGGGATAACTGGAGAAGAGTCATTGCTTCTGCAAGGGTCACAACCCTCAGCAATGAGGAATAAGACGGAGAAGAAGAAGAAGATTTTTTTTTTATTCAATATAGTTACATTTTTAAGTACAATATAATACATTTTCTAAACATTTATACATATGGCAAACTTTAAGTTTTAGATTCTCTGTGCCTCTCCAAAAAAAAGACTGAGCTCTTGTGCTTGGAGAGGGACTTACACTCATGGTTTAATGTTTTATATAACTAATGGTATAGTCTTTTTTTATACATTTTTTCAAGATTTACATGTAACGGGCATTAATTTTTTTCTTAAGAATTTTCATATCTTCTATTTTTTTAATTTCTTTAGGGAGTTTATTGAAATATTCAATTCCCAAATATTTGAAGTTTTGTTGAAATTGCTTAGTATTGCATTTTTATTATATATTACACCATTTAGCCCAAAGAAAAATCACGGAACAAAATTTTGTAATTTCATAAACTAGAGGAATGGACAATATAAAACGTACAAAAAAGAGATGCACGCTCGTCAGATACTTGTGCAAAGAAAATGGCACAATGATTAGTATGTCGTATACCTGAAAAAATATCCAATGCGGTGTGTCTATGTCATCATAACTGGTTACCTGTACTGTATTTTTCTCTGCCAGTTTTATTTATTTATTTATTTAAACTTCATACACAGAAAATAAATAAGTACATTCATGCTATCAAAGATATTAACATGTTGTTGTCGGGCGGTTTTCATCAACCCCAACCTTTATTATACTCAGAATACTATTTATTTAAATTGTTTTATTTTTAGATTACTTAGGTGGAAACCTATAATTGGAATTGTTTTTTTTTTTGTATTTTATCATACTATGTTATTTTTGTCGAAATATTCTGTTGGTTTTCCAATTAATAAATAAAATTAAAATAATAAATTGAAATTAAACAAAATATATAAAAAAACCCTTATCCGCACCCAATGGTGCATAGGGCACTGCGTCATATAAACGCAGTGTTATCTTATCGTTTACACATGAAGGAAAGGTGATCAGCCTTCCGCTTCAGGTACCAGTCCAGGGTAGTATTGAATAAATATTACAGTGAAAAAATCACTTATATTTATTTTACCCCCCTTGGGCATCGAACCCGGGACCTACCGAACGGTAGCCGAGCGTGCTGACCATTACACTACGGAGGCAAAAATTAAAAAAAAATAATTAAAATAAAAAAAAACAATACTGCCTGACCTTCAATATACTAATCACAAGTAACCGCAAACCCAATTCCAATCAGTACAATGTTTTTTGGCATCTCTTGCGCTCTACCAAAAGTAAGCAAATGCAACGATTTTAAGCATCTCCCGCTCTCTACCAACAGTATGTAAAAGACACTTATAAGCGATTCCCGCAAACAATGTGTTAATGTTATCCGTATTTACATTTATGTTCGTAAAAATTGAGTCATTTATAATTTAGAACAGTGTCCGTCGATGGTTGCTTCTCGTTGGAAGGGACAAGGTAGAAAGTGAATCAATTAAAGTCCAGGTGTAATTATTTTATTGTAAAACCTTTATACTGTAAATTGTTATTGTATCTATTGTATGTAATGTATATAATCTAATAATAAAAAAATTATAATTATAATACAAAAAAATTGTATTAACATGGAAGTATTTTGGCTCAACACAGGCCATGCCTAAAAACAAAAATTAAAAAACACATCAACAAATCGCTCACTCCTTTCAAGAACGTCATAAATCAAAAAACTTGATTTTTCAGGAGAAAGTTTTTAAAGTTTAAGAATATAATACAATGTATTAAAAATAAATATCAAACCACTTACTGAACCTTTTTACTGTGCAACAGATCTTTTTAGGTAAAACCTGAAGGTTTTTTCTCCATTTGAAAAATATTTAGTATATTCCGTGTCTAGTATATGTCCGCCTCTGTAGTGTAATGGTCAGCACGCTCGGCTTCCGTTCTGGAGGTCCCGGGTTCGATTCCCAAGGGGGGTAAAATAAATATAAGTGATTTTTCATGATTTCACTGTCATATTAATTCAATATTACCCTGGACTGGTACCTGAAGCGGAGGGCTGATCACCTTTCCTTCATGTGTAAACCATCAAGATGACACTGCGTTTATATGACGCAGTGCCCTATGCACCATTGGGGTGCGGATAAGGGTTTTATTATTATTATATTTAAAAAAATAATTAAACAATACCTTTTCTTCAAGATGCAAAAACAACACTTAGCGGGTAAATATTAAGTTAAAAATATGCCTCTTTTGCTGGGATATAGTACATTTTCTGGGCGTTCCGAAAACATGCACAATTGATAATTGACGATTTTTGATTTATGACGCTCTTGAAAGGAGTGAGCGAAATGTGTATGTATATCTCATATTTGATAGTTTTACCTGTAAGCTGTCGAAACCTTGAAACAGCAGCGGAGAGTAGGCGAGCTTCATCTGAGGACGAAATCCAGCCGTTCCAAGCACTTTAAATTCAGCTTTATTTTGCTGAAACAACAAATTCAAAAGATTTACAACAATGTGATAGCATTGTAAAAACATGTATTTTTAGATGGTTTAGATACGTTGATGACATTTTTTGTATTTTTATTGGGACTGATAGACAAATAGATTCATTCCTTACTCACATCAACACATAACATAATAATATTAAATTTACTATGGAAAAAAATGACGATAATACCCTAAATTTTCTTGATTTATCGATTAAAGTTATAAATAATAAATTAGATTTTAATATATATCGTAAACCAACACACACTGACACAGTCATTCCAGCTGATTCCATTCATCCCATTTCACATAAAATGGCCAGTTTCCATTCATTATTAAATAGACTAGTTAATATCCCCCTCAGTAACTCTAATTATAATCGTGAATTAAACACAATTAAAATAATAGCAAAACACAACGGGTATAATAGCGCACTAATAGATAAAATGTTAAAAAATAAAACTAAAAATAATTTAACCAAAAAATACATATATTCAGCTCCTAATAATGATTCAATTAAAAATAAATCTTGGCGAAAAATTTTATATACGGGTTCAATAACTAAAAATATTTCAAAAATCTTACCCTCCAATATAAAACCTGCATATTATACTAATAATAATTTACATAAAATCCTCGATAACTCAAAATCTAAAATTGATTTATTACAAAAAAGTGGTGTTTATGAAATTTCGTGTGGAGATTGTGATAGAAAATATATTGGCCAAACTGCGAGAAATTTGAAGATTAGAATTAAAGAACATCAAAGCGGTCTTGTTAGTAATTATTTTTCGGAATTTGCAAATCATATAATAGATACTAATCACTCATTTCACTCTCATAAATTAAAATTATTACACCTTGTTCCATATAAAGGCCAAATTATGAATTATCTTGAAAATTTAGAAATACAAAAAAACCTGAATTCTAATAATAATTTATTAAATAATATATTGTTTCAAAATTCTTCACATTGCTTTCAATTTTTCCTTTGTTTTCAAACTCCGTTCCTTGACTAACCCCTTCCCCTTACTTTCCCCTCTCCTTATTTATAGAAAAATTTTATATTTTATATTTAAGTTATTATACAGACCTGAATGATGGAAGTTTAACTTCTGAAACATGTAGTCTATAATAAAACTCAAGTGGTAAAAAACGAAGTGTTTTCTTTAATTATTGTAATGTGATAGCATTTAAAATTTGGAACAAAGGCAAAATAAAGGAATGGGTGAATGATCAAGAGTTAATTTTATGAAAATTGTAAAATGCATACATTCTTAATTTTTATCTCTTTTTTGTGTGTATATTAGGTTAAAATCGTTAAAAACAATATAAAATGTATTAAAAAAGAACTCCACCGTCAAGACACACAAGGTGGCTTGGTGGGTCTTGGCAAAATATTTTTATTTAAAAATGTTTAAAATTGTGATTTAAATAAATGTATACAATTTATGTTGTTATTATTTTTTGACACAAAGATGAAGAAGAATATGGAAGTCTGGGCATTTACGGGGCTGACGACCGTCATAGGCTGGTTTAAGTGATCACTTTACACACGTGTAACATTCACCAATTTTACCCATTATTGACAACCACATTACTCAAATTCTTGGAAGCTCTATATATATATATATATATATATATATATATATATATATATATATATATATATATATATATATATATATATATATATATATATATGCACCAATTTAGAAACCTTGTTCTCGAATCGCTAGAACTTCACTAGAGACATATATTGGTGAGATGTAATTTTGTGAACAAGTATTTGGACACACTCAAAATGTTATGTTATGTTGATAAAAATACGTAAAATCCGGGTTTTACTGTATCACTTACAATTCTTCTCAGAATAAATGGTGTAAATGTTGTAAACTCTGTGCAGCCGTGGACGTTGATGCAGGTCAGCGTTGGTAAGTCGCAGAATTGTAGCAGATACATCGTCAAGATCCTGAAATATTATTTAACAATTAGCACTAATCACACACACACACACACACACACACACACACACACACACGGCATGTAACCTAGAAGAATGAGAATTGGAACAACCGTGAAAATATAAGAAATATCATTTCTTGAATGTTTTTCGCAGATACTTTGTGGCACATTTTACAAACTTTATAAAATTAATTTATTTTTGGTCAGCACGCTCGGCTACCGTTCTGGAGGTCCCGGGTTCGATTCCCAAGGGGGGCAAAATAAATATAAGTTATTTTTTCACTGTAATATTTATTCAATATTACCATGGACTGGTACCTGAAGCGGAGGGCTGATCACCTTTCCTTCATGTGTAAAAACGATCAAGATAACACTGTGTTTATATGACACAGTGCCCTATGCACCATTCGGGTGCGGATAAGGGTTAAGGGTTTTTATTATAAAATTAAACAAATTTGTTTTTGGGTGATTCCATTAGTTGTTATTTGGGTTTGCTATGCAGTGGATAATAAAAATAACATTTAGGATTTTTTACGGAGTATGTGGAAGTTTTTGGTAAGGGATTGTAATTAATTATGAATATTTTAATGTTTTTTTTTCTAATGTTTTAGAATTTAATAAACCCTGATGACGACAAGGTTCTTGTCGTAACCGGTAGGTTAAAGTGTACTAATAATAAAAAAGTGGTTAAAACAAAGTTGTTTAATTTTATAAAGTTTGTAAGAAATATCATTTTAAAATACCCAAATGCAACACAAAACAGTGCCAACAAAATTACATATACTTAGGAATAAAAAAATTCAACAGCCCTCCCTTTAGAAATTAAAAATATAAAAGACACAAACAGTTTAAAAAAGAAACTGAATGAACAATACAAACATATCGTATACGGGAGAAAGTGACCAAGTGCATTTTTTTACAAAAACGTGATTATTGACTATTTGATATCTTACTAGCTTAATATGTATCGCCCTGAAAAAATCCCAAAGCGATTTTAAACTTGGAAGTATAATATATGGACTTATTAAAAAATGACTAACTGCATTATTGTTTATTTTCTTGCCAAGCAAAAGTGATTTCAATGGCTCTCCTGAACATTTTACGTTTTGTTAGCTGGCCACTTTCTCCTGTATGACTACGATATACAGACTATACAATAGAAAACTTAATTGAATAACATCCATAGTATGCTTACTTTGTACTTTCCATGGAGACAAATTGCGCCGTTGGAACAAAAGTGACACTAGTGAGGCATTTGGAGTTGCAGAAGCTAAAAATGTTATAAATACAAAACAAATATTAGAAGTCAAAAAGAAAAATAGGAAAAAGATCTAACAAAGGAGATATCAAGATATTTCAACAATTTAAAAAGACTTACACCTTAATAACAGTATGTAACACCCTAAATACTAAATTCTTTCATAATTAGTTCACATATCGCTCACTCCTTTCAACAACGTCATATATCAAAAATTGTCAATTTTCAGTTGTGCATGTTTTCGGAATGCCCAGAAAATATACTATTTCCCAGCAAAAGTGGCATATTTTAAACTTAATATTTACCCGCTACAGGGCAGGAAGTGTTGTTTTTGCATTTTGAAGAAAAAATATTGTTTAATAATTTTTTTGATTCACGAAATATTTTTCAAATGGATTTTTTTTTTCAGATTTTACCTAAAAAGATCTGTTGCACAGTAAAAAGTTCAATAAGTGGCTTGATATTTATTTTTTATACATTTCATTATATTCTTAAACTTTAAAAACGATCTCCTGAAAAATCAAATTTTTTGATTTATGACGTTGTTGAAAGGAGTGAGTGATATTTGAAATAAAAACCCACCCTTTACCCAATAAAATCGTCATTAAAACCCATTGCTCAAAGGGTCAAAAGAATGAGGGTTATATACAGGGTGAATCAATTTATTCAATTTGTTAGGCCACAGCCGTCTGTAGGGTATTATTATATTGATCAGCAAACTCACCTTTCGAGGACATTTTCACCAAACTTGGAACACTCTTGGCTGGAAGCCGCCAGGACACATTCTAGCTTCTTGAGATTGCGGCGGTACAGTTGTGTGAGGAAACTATTCTTCTTCGCAGATTTCTTGTCTACTTTCAGGCGTAGAAACTCCCTACAATCATCAGTCAGTTTAGCATACAAATCTGCTAAATACATAAAAATTAAATACCTTTAAAAATTCATCAGTGCGGACAATATTATATACAAATAAAGTCAATGAAGTGCGTCTCTTTTCGTATACATTTATGAAGGAACATCATTGTACATGTTGTATTGTTGTGTTTGGCATTCTCTGTACATGTCCAGCCCATCTCAACCTAAGGAGTCTCATATGGACTATATACTAGAGATACTAGGGGCCATCATAAAGTTCAATGTTGTCCCAGATACGCCACTTCATATAGTTTGTTGTTGTTCCCCTTTTACGGGGCCACATATTATTCTCAAATCCTTTCTTTGGAATTTATCCAGCATGCAGCTGTCCACCATCCTTGCTGTCAGTGTTAGCGTTTTACATCCATATCCCGACACAGTTCTTACAATAGTCTTGTAAATGATTTATTGGCTTTCCTGTGGACACTACGTGACTTAAAACTAAACTCTGACAACAGCTCCAGCTGGCAACAAGTTGCAGAAGCCTGGATGAGGAAATATTCAATATCGGATCCGTGTTAGTTCATAAGAAACTCTCACGAGAGGTGGTATTGTAGATGAAAAAAATAGTGAAGGACATTGGTACCACAAACCAAGCTAGGACACAAAATGCCGAACCCTCTTCTAGTGGGAAGGAAGGCCTGTTAAGGACAGTCAATAGTCAGGTGTCTCCTGAGAAGTCTTATGTGGTTTCCTCCCAGCAATGAGCAAATGCTGGGAAGTTCCTGATTGGCCCACGCTAGATTATCCCTCCTGTTCCCAATACGGATTGAAATAAAACATGTTTTTATCTAGAAGAAACAAATATCCACTTTATTATTTTTTGACATCTCATCAAAGATGAAGAAGAATATGGAAGTCTGATCATTTACGGGGCTGACGACCGTCATAGGCTGGTTTACGTGATCACTTTACACACATGTAACATTCACCAATTCTACCCATTATTGACACCCACAATACTCAGATTCTTGGAAGTTCTATATATATGAACCCATTTTGAAACATTGTACTTGAATCACTATAACTTCACTAGAGACATCTATTAGTGAGATGAAAAGAAGCTTTTTACTGAGCAGAAACTCTTTTATTAGTATGTGAGGTTTGAATCCTGGATTATAATCACACACATGAGAAATGCCAGAAAATATCATTATAGCTTATAATTCGACCAGATAATTTATTTACAACATTCTGAGTGCGTCCATAATCCAGATTTGTGAACAAGTATTTGGACACACTCAAAATGTTGTAGAAAAATCGACTAATTGATCTTTAAACCTTGTACATAATAACCACGGTAAATAATAAATGCAGCTCTCATCAATAAATAACAAAATACTGGTTACAAAGAAAAGTATGTTTTGTTGCCTGCTGCAATTTTCCCTCTGATTTCTGCTGGATCTTCGCTGTTCTCTGTTAGACTGGAGTCTACGTAGATGGATTGATCGACCGCATCTTACCTGTGGAAAGAGCGATGGGAGGATATGACTACGTTACCGTTTGATCTTGATGAACATGAGGCAGTATCTCCAATGGCGACATGTTGCGGAAGCGGAGAGACAATCCTCGTGCGGAAGGAACTCGAAAATCCTGCACAGAGGCAGAACGGGCAATTCCCCCCAGGACATTCTGGAAATAATCAAACCTGGAATTTATTTTGTATACAAACACACTAAGGACGGGTGTTTTTTACGCCTGCGGAACGCTGGCGATGGGATTCGACAGTTATGTACATATAGTTAAGACCTACAAAGAGATTGATACATTGCTCGCTCGTTTCAAGAACGTCATAAATCAAAAATTGTAAATTTTCAGCTGTGTTGTTTTTGCATTTTGATCACGCCCTACCTTGATCAAAACTCTATTTTGCCTTTTATGATAAGGTGCAATAGCTCGTACTTTAGCCCCAGAGAGAACACCTTCCGAACTTTAATATCAGTCAGCAACTGTTTTAATATATCGCTCACTCCTTTCAACAACCTCATATATCAAAAATCGTCAATTTTCAATTGTGCATGTTTTCGGAATGCCCAGAAAATGTACTTTATCCCAGAAAAAGACTAAATACTTTTCAAATGGAGAAAAAACCTTTAGGTTTTACCTAAAAAGATCTGTTGGACAGTAAAAAGTTCAATAAGTGGCTTGATATTGATTTTTAATACATTGTATTATATTTTTAAACTTTAAAAACGTTCTCCTGAAAAAAGGAGTTTTTTGATTTATGATGTTCTTGAAAAGAGTGAGCGACATAATATTCATATAAAAACATCAAATAACTCCTTCTTTTATGACTTTGAAATGAGGCCGGCGCAGAAGGTAAAAATACTCTTCCCATCCTTAAGCATCAATCGACCGAACGGTTAGAAATACCAGTCACGAAGTAGTGTTTTTTAAAGTGGTATTACATAAAGTGAACGATGGGTGATAAGGAGAGTGTTAACCGCCCTACACATACGAGCGTACATGATACGCGCAGTTTTTCTTCACCATTCTGCGCTAACTCGTATGACCTACGCACACGAAAAAATATATCTATTCCATAAATATTTAATATGCACCAGATACACTGACAAATTTTTGTCAGGTTTCCTGACATACCTGACAATATTTTATTTTGTGACAACAAACGTTTAATTATTTTATGTTATTTCAATTTTTCAATTCAAACCCTTATTAGCACCCCCATGGTGCATAGGGCACTGCATTATACAAAGTGTGCACAGTGTACAATTATACAGTGTTATCTTGATTACGAAGGAAAGGTGATCAACCCTCCGCTTCAGGTACCAGTCCAGGGTTATATTGAATAAATATTAGAGTGAAAAAATCACTTATATTTATTTGACCCCCCCTGGGAATCGAACCCAGGACCTCCAGAACGGTAGCCGAGCGTGCTGACCATTACACTACGGAGGTGGACAAATTATTATCAGTTATTCACAATATTTTGTATGTCAGGTTAGGAGTCAAAATAATCGGTGGGTATGTACGAGAAGATGCATGAACGTGGAAGAGGCGAAGAATGTTTGCAAAGACAGAGTGGTGTGGCGTTCTATTCTCTCTGCCTTCCCTGCGGAGAAGCAGCGTGATAGTTAGTTAGGTAGTTAGTTAGCACTCCAACGTTGAACCATTACCAATCAGCTACTCTGGTCAAAAAAATGCGACGTTTTTCTATCATTAATATCAATATTTTGGTTCCCTGATTTTGGGACACACTGTCTGGCAATTTGTATGACCATGTTAATTAAGATTAACTGTATTTATCTAAAATATTTTTTTGTAGAATATACTTGGGTGATAGAGAAATCAGTGATTAAAGTTATACCTGCGCCGGGCCAGACATTGTGGCCCACGGAGCTGTCTACTAGAATCATACGGGCCAGAATGTCTGGCCTACAGAGTAGTAAGAGTTAAAAGGTTTGCAATGCAAGCAAGAATTTACAATGTAGCAATCAGAAAGAATAAAGTATTAAATTAATAACTGTCTCCAGTTCATGTCTCCAGTTCACATAGAACGTCGATGTGATAACCCCTCTGCATAAAATATGACAGAATAGCTTGTTAATCAAAAGTTGCAGTACTAAAATGTTTACACATTTATCACAAATATGACCTTTAAATCTAGGTTATTGTACATTTTATAACAATCGCAATAAGAAGGATAAAAATGAGAAATGTTACTACTGGGAACTATTATTTAGTTAACCTAAATAATAACTTCATTAATTGATTCGGCAGTCAATTTGTATTAAATCTATCCATTTTTAAATAATGTTTTTCTTAGTTAATACCACTATTTCTAAAAATCTACAATGACACGTGTTTCGATGCATTCCGCATAATTTTCAAACACCGTAATAATAATAATATAATAAAACCCTTATCCGCACCCCAATGGTGCATAGGGCACTGCGTCATATAAACGCAGTGTTATCTTGATCGTTTACACATGAAGGAAAGGTGATCAGCCCTCCGCTTCAGGTACCAGTCCAGGGTAATATTGAATAAATATGACAGTGAAAAAATCACTTATATTTATTTTACCCCCCTTGGGAATCGAACCCGGGACCTCCAGAACGGTAGCCGAGCGTGCTGACCATTACACTACGGAGGCGGACAAACACCGTATGTGAAGCTAATTCTAAATTTCAGAGTTGGGTCCTTGGGACTTTGAAGGTTGAAGAGGGGGTCGATTCAACGTCCCAAGGACCCAACTCTAAAATTTAGAATTAGCTTCACATACAGTGTTTGAAAATGATGCGGAATGCATCGAAACATGTGTCACAGTAGATTTTAAGAAAAAAATAGCATTTACTAAGTAAAACATTAATTAAAAATGGATAGATTTTACCACAAATTGACTGCCGAATCAATTAATGAAGTTATTATTTAGGTTAGGGCTGAATAAAGAATACAAGAGTTTTTACTTTTATATTTTTTTACAAAAATGTTAGTAGTATTAGTATATAACCAGTCACCGAGATTTTTTTTGTCCACCAGTTTTGAGACGTACTTGTCTCTTCGTCAGGACAATCACTACTACAGCATGCAAACAATACTACCTGTCACCACCATAACACTATTCACACATCAACAACTACACAAAATGTTGATCACATTCGATTTTAGTCAACTAGAGGCCAACATGCAATAAGTGCAGAATAAACATGCAATAAGTGCTAAGTAAACATGCACTAAGTGCAACCCCTAGTGCATGTTGATCCTAGGGTTGACCAAAATCGCATGTGATCAACATTTTGTGTAGTTATATATGTGTGAATAGTGCCATGGTGATGTGTAGTATTGTTTGCATGCTGTTGTAGTGGTTATCCTGACGAAGAGACGGGTACGTCTCAAAACCGGTAGACATAAAAAAATCTCGGTGAGTGGTTATATACTAATATTACTAACATTTTTGTAAAAAAAATATAATAGTAAAAATGACTAACCACAAAGTAAATGCTTTAAATATTGAAAATTATACAAGAGTTGTTTGCACTTTTACTTGATACCTGACAGTAAGACAATTAGAAACAATTGATTAGGTTGACACTATTTCTTTGTCTTAACACATTGTTATCGGGCAGTTTTTTCATCAACCCCGGTACTAATTATACTCAGACAGTCTGCCGCCTGACCCTCAGTTTACTAATCACAAGTAATCGAAAATCCAATTCCCATCTCTACAATGTTTTTTGGCATCTCTCGCGCTCTATTTTAATTACCTAACGTCCAAGTGACTCTGAAATCTAGCTACGGCTTACGCAACACCGCTTATCTTGACCCTACTCAGGCTTCAACTTTTTCAGCTTCATGGCCTATGCCTACACGTTAGTGGATTTACTCTTAATGTTTAAAGTTACAATAATTTCATGTGATTCATGAGTGAAAATTCTAGGCCAAAACACTCGCTCTCTCGCGCTCTACCAAAAGTGAGCAAATATAACACTTATAAGTGTCTGCCACTCTCTACCAACAGTATGTAAAAGACGCTTTTAAGCGTTTCCTGCAAACAATGTGTTAATAAATGTGAAAACAATGATGCCACATAGATTTTTTAATGTCGATAATTAATTTAGAAATTGTGTAGTGGTCAGCACGTTTGGCTTCTGTACTGTATATTCCGGGTTCGATTCCCAGGGACTCAAAATAAAAGTGATTTTTCACTTTAATATTTATTATTATTTATTGATTCGGCATTAACTTTGTGGAATGACATGTTGATTTCTTTTTTTTAAATAAAACACTTGAATATTCCACTTTAATGAGTTTTATTTATATATACGACTAGTTTCGAAAACTTACAGATGTTTTCATCTTCTGGTACAAATTAAAATTATACATAAATATATACAATTATATAATATATATATATAAAACTATACATTAAAGTGGTATATTCAAGAGTTTAATTTTAAAGTAATATTTATTATATACTACCCTGAAGCGCAGGCTCAATCACCTTTCCTTCACGTATTTAAAGATCAGGATAGCACTGCATGCCCTATGCACCATTGGGTCCGTATAAGGGTTATAAAAAAGGAAATTTAGGGCGATTCTAGATATCGATACGTATTATTTATAACATTCGTTTGAAAATGCCATAACTAGGCGAAACAATTGTCACAGTATTACTTTTTATGTGTTTTTTTTTTTTTAAATAAAATACAACTTAGCAGACTCAAAAAATCTGTTTGATTTAAAAATTAGTACATAAATTATTTATACGATATGTATTTTAATTAGGATCTGGCTGACGTATGTGAATGCTAGTTACATTTCAACGTTCACACATTATTGCATATATTTATTTCATAAATTCTTTAGTTGTGATGAAGTTGTACAGAATTAGAGTGACCAAGAGGACTTGGCATGACCAAATCAATAAAAACCTGACATCTGGTTGAGTCAAAACTCAACATAACAAATGGCAAATCAACATGACGTTTCATCCTGATGAAAATGATTCCAAAAAAAAAAATTTAAAGGTCAAATAAAAATGATACCACAAAAGTCACTAGTATTTTTCGTAAATATGCGGCAGTATGCGGAATTAAAAATTACAGGCGGACATTTTTTTTTTCATTACAATGTAAATACGAAATATGGCTGTCAAAAATATGTTTCAAAATTTTTCATGTTTCATGGTGAAATGTCACCTTATGCATATGTAATACGGGCATAAATATTTGAAATGTCGCAGGTTTAACGGAACGACCGTACTTTGCAAGATTTCGCTGAGTAATAAAGAAGAAGACATTATGTTTTACGTGACGCGATGAAAAAATTTTTTACATTACATACTCACAATATGTTGCGTCAAATTGAAAAACTGGAAAATCTCCGCCTCGTATTCCGAAAGCTATAACAAATATTAAATTGTAACCACTGACAACACTGTTTTAATTTTCCAATAAGATTCAACCAAATATGCGCAATACCTCCCCTTGATACCTCAACAAATATTTTCTTCAGCATAAAATGACAGCTGTCAATAGACTTTCTAACACCGAATTCCACAGAATACAGGGGTACAGAATACCACAGATCACAAATTATCCTAACCTGGTAAAAAGGTTGGCTGCTCCTAAAAACTGACGGCTAGAGACAGCAATGAGCGGGAAAATTTAAATACCGATAGCCAAAGTAAAAATCTAACTTTTTTAAATCAAATACTGTATGCATTGTATTATATTATAATAATTAAATTGACAAACATCATTTATTGCCGTCTAAATATTTTTTAAAAATCCATTTTGATTTGGCTAAAATGCTTTATGAAAAGGTTTTATCGTCTGATTCGGGGTCTGTCATTTATTTATTTATAATTATGTTTTAGACTGTATTTGAATGACAGTCCCAGAATATTTTTTTCATTAAACCGCGTATTGTAATATTATTTCGTAACAACCAATGTCTCAGGAATACTTGCGTTAGTGCACCTTGGATATAATTGTTGAAACAACGGCTGCAATGTTGGCAGGGGGAAATACCACATACTAAAACCCAAACTTCACTGCTTTCCACAAATATATATGTATTTTTTGTCGTAAATATCATTTTTTCAAGTTCATAAATGCTTATTATAATTTGACTTTTCTGTATATTTAAATTACAAATTTGCAATATTTATTTTGAATATAATAAATTTTTGTATTTTTACATAATTCACCCGAAAATAAAAACATTATTTCTGATTTTTTTTACAAATTGAATATGTGGACACATGGTAATTATGTTTTGTTATTACAGGATTGGTTAGATGAAAATAAAGTTCTTTTTATCGATATTTTCCACTTGATTTTTAACATGATAAATACAGTTACAAACGAATAAACAAATGTATTATTTATTTTTATCGTCTATCAATGACTAATAGTGTCTATCAATGACGTTTTCTTAATACATTTCGAAAAAATAATTCAAAGAACCCTCTTAAATTCTTTATATTGTATTGAAAAATGAACAAAAACAAAACATATTTTTCCATTTTCTAAGTAGATACTTAGACTTATTTAAAAACCAAAAAAAAACACTACCAACACTGAATTCGTAAAGAAAAAAAACATAACCTCAAAATTTGTAATAAAATGTCAGATTTTACATCCACGAATTAAAAGTTAACAAATTTTATTTTAACCCCGAGATAACTGTTTGCTCTCAATATGACTTCACTTTTGTTTTCCGCTTTAAAACCGGCAATTTTTTCTAGTTTCTCTTACGTACGTCACTATGCTGTCAAGCCAAACATTGGATGTATGATATTTAAAAAAATACTTGTATGAAGTTGATTTTAAATGATTTTGTAATGGTTTTAATTTTTCTGTCGTATTTTATGTAGCCATGATGGGTCTCGGTAAAGGAAAAAAGAAGGGTGGAGGCAAAGCAGGAGCAGTAGTGGAAAAAGTTGTAATTCCAGTCGAAACTGATGCCACGAAATTGGTGAACTATGTCTGCGGTAGTAATATATACTTGACTGGTGAAGATATTAAGGTACTTTTTAAATATATTTATGGCAATATAGCTGTCATTCACCCAACAGGCCATGTGTTCTTATTCTCACAATTATTGAGAATTCGCATGTGGATGGTCCTAGTCTAGTAGGCTTGTCAGACGTTCCGGTTTGAACAAGACAGTCCTAATGTTCCGGCCGGTTAACTTCACGTGTCCGATAAAAAAAAATTTGATTATAGATGACACAAAAGTCGAAAAATTATTTACACCATTTCGAATGTGTCCAAATACATGTTCACAAAATCTCCAATTACAGGAGTTATTTTCACATTATTTTTTGACATCTCATCAAAGATGAAGAAGAATATGGAAGTCTGGGCATTTACTGGGGTTAACGACCGTCATAGGATGGTTTAAGTGATCACTTTACACACATGTAACATTCACCAATTGGGTTTAAATTTGATGACAGTGATGTGTAAACAACTTATTACAGGAAAGGTGGGATGCCAAGAAAAGGAGTTGGGTTTACCGAGGCACATCTTGGGATAAATTCTACTGGCAATCTCCTGAATCTCTAATGTAGCAAGTCATAAAATACTTAACCTTTCCCTTCCGATGCTAAAATAAAACGCGCGGTCCGATGTTGGGTAGTCACTACACAATAAAAAAATTAGCAATTTTAGATTGGAAAAATACAGACATTCATAGCTAATCTAACTAAGTAACTAACCATCACGCCGCTTTCCGCAGGGGTAGGCAGAGAGAATAGAGCGCCACACCACTCTGACCTTGCAAACATTCTTCGCCTCTTCCACGTTCTTGCATCTCCTCATACATACCCGCTGATTGTTACGACTCCTAACCTGACCACTTTCAAGTATTTGGAATACCTGATCGTGCCATGTTTTTCTCGGTCTTCCTCTGCTTCTTTTCCCAATAACATTCGCCTCATAAAGCTAATCTCCTCAATTAATTATAAATGAAGTCAAAAATTATAATAATTTAATTGCTTTTTTTGCTGAAACATTAAAAAACCACCTGACAACGCTCACGAATGTCGGGAGCTCAAAAGCTACTGACCGCAAGCAACATTTAACTTTGAGCTCCTCACACTTACACAGTGCATGTATACAAGAGTGAGATGCGAATATAGTGTCGCGGTTCCCGCTCACTCTTCACGCGCTGTTTATAATACCTTCGATGAACCCGATAAATTCTGATTATTATTAATATTATTTTTTAAATCAACGCGTAAATGTGTTATGGAGAAATACCTAAAATCTTAGCCTTGTATTTATTATATTTATAGAGATACAGGTCAAATCTCTTTGAAGCGAATACCGAATTAACGAAATTCCCAGTATAACGAATCTGCAATATCCCGGAAAACTTCCATATAAGTCCAAAAGAAAATTTCAGATTTTTTTATCAAAAATTAAAAACCTATTTGAACTTGCTTTTTAATTCACTTTTCTTTCATTGCTTATGAATTTCTTTTTTCCAATAAAGTCTCACAGTTTGAAAATCATAGTTTCATTTCTGTTATGTCCTGTAGTAGGTAGGTACCCATATTGTATTGATCACTGGCCGGAAGATCGGGTGTAGTGTAACAGTAATAACTAATTTTAATTTGCTAATAAGAGTGGGTATAATATAGCGATTAAATATATTTAAAATGTGTCATATGCTATACATCCAGTGTAACGAATTTTCATTATAGCAAAATATTTTTTGGTCCCGTGAAGTTCGTAATACCGAGATTTGACCTGTATAATGGTTTATTTATTGATTGGGCGTTTAATTTGTAGAACTCCATTTCAATTTATGTATTAATTTTAAATCAAACACAGATTTTTGAGTATACTAAGTTAGAAGACAATTTTTTTATTTTTTTTTTTTTTTTTTTATTTTTTTTTATTTATTTATTTTTATAAATCACAATTTTTAACATATATTAAAAATAAAAATAAAAAGTTATTTTGCAGAGACCCACCAAGCCACCTTGTGTGTCTTGTCGGTGGAGTTCTTTTTGCATACATTTTTTTATTGTTTTTTAACCATTTTAACCTAATATATACACACAAAAAAGGAGAAAAATTAACAATATAATCTTTTTTACAATGTTCATAAAATTAACTCTTGATCATTTACCCATTCCTTTATTTTGCCTTTGTTCCATCTTTTATTTTGACCTCTAACATCCGTCGGCAACAAATTAAAAATGTTCGGAACGATATATTGCAGTGTTCGACTTCCATATTTATTGTTGATTCTTGGGACTATCAGACCTTCGTTTTGTGTAAATCGTGTATCATGGTTGTGTACTAGAAGATTTCGATATTTTTGTCTAGTTTGTTGCTCAACGATGATACTCATCCACAATATTCCACGTACCGGCAGTAATTTTAAATGTTTATATAACAAGATTGGATTGTCCCTTTGATTATATATATGACTGGGTACAATTTTTTTGATTATGGAATATTGCAGATTTTGAACCATTTTTAAATTTGTTTTCGTCGAATGTCCCCAAGACTTAATTCCATATCTTATTAAGGATTCTACTAATGAACAGTATATAATCTTTAAGGTTGGTTTAGGCAGGATAAAGTACAACTTATAAAAAGTACTCCCTAGAGCCCGCAGACGATCACAGAGTTTTATAATATGCGCATCCCATTTGAACTTATTATCTATACATAAACCTAAATATTTAAATTCGCCCACAAATTCAATCCTATCGCAACTACAATTTTGTTGCTTTTTATTGTGCAAACAGTCAAAATTGTGTGCAATAATATTACCTATCTGTGCAAATTTGTTTGCAAAGTGAGGTGAACTAATAAACATACATTTAGTTTTCTTTGAATTGATTAAGAGTCCAAAATCATGCGCCCATTTTAAAAGCTGATTAAAATCATATTGTAATTTTTCTTTAGCTTCTAATGGATTTTCACTTTCTATGACTAAAGCTGTGTCATCGGCGAACACAAATCTATTTACATATTTAAATATTTTTTTCATCAGTGAGACATATATTATGTACAGTTTTGGTCCTAAAATCGAACCTTGTGGAACTCCAGATAAATATTTTTTGTCTTTACTGAGAACATTTTTGATTCTGATTTTCATTTTTCTCCCCGTAAGATAATTTTTAAAGAAGTTTAGCAATTTTCCCCTTATGCCTATTGATTCTAATATACTGACCAGTTTTGCGTGACATATAGTGTCGAATGCTTTAGTAAAATCTATGAAAATAACAATAATGTGCTTTAAGTTATTTAAACTACAATTAATTTTATCGGAGAATTTTTGCAGCAGGTCATCACAACTGTTTTTCTTCTGAAATCCAAATTGATACTTGTCTATTATTTCAAATTTTTCCAAATATACGTCTAGATGAATCGATACATACTTCTCCAAAAATTTTTCAATTGACGATAGTAATGAAATTGGTCTATAATTATTTACGCATGAGTGGTCTCCTCCTTTATGTATAGGTCTTATTATACTATATTTTAGTTCGTCTGGAATTTGACCACTGTCCATTATTAAATTAATAAGGTGAGTTATAATAGGAGCTAGAAATAAATTATATTTTTTAATGTCGTACATCCTAATGTTATCTATACCTGTTGTTTTTGTGTTTTTCATTGATTTTATAATAATTGCTATTTCGGGCACCTTGGCTCTCGGCAAGTACATGGAGTGTGGTCTATGATCGAGTTCCATCTTGCTAGTTTTAATTACACATTGATGAGTTAGACTATTAACCCCCTCCTCGAAGAAATTTGCGAACTCTTCGGCTACTTCCACAGCTGACTTCGTTTTCATAAAATATTTTTCTAAGACAGTGTCACAGTCCGCTTTATTTTTTCTTCCCATCGCTACGTTTATTTCATTCCATGTAGCTTTGATGTTACTATAGCAGTTTTTAAATTTTTCATTGTAATACGCAGCTTTTGTTTTCAAAATAATCTTATTAATTTTATTTCTACACAGTTTGTATTGCTCTTGAAACCTTGTGTTTTTTGGTGAATTTTTCCATCTTCTCCATAACATATCTCTTATTTTGATTTTTTCTATTAAATCAGGATTTACCCACGCTTTTCTTCCTGTATTATTATCTTTTCTGCTCTTCAATGTTATTTTGCTATTTTCGTATACTTCATTAAAGAATATTTTAATTTTATTATAAAGAATACTTGGATCAGTTTCAGTTAATAAGAGATGCCACTGTATTTTCTTCATATTTAAATCGATATTTTTTTCCGCGAGGTATACATACTGTTCGTGTTTACTTTCTTGTTTTTTCCTGGAAGTAGAGATGGAGACGGCAGTCATGTAGTGGTCAGCAATAGCGCACTCTAGAACACAAGCTTGTAGTAGTACGCACTCCCTATCACGCACATAAATATGGTCCAAACACGAGCTAGTCGTGATCTGTTGTATGACAGCTTCCCTAGTTGTGTCATTTATGCATCTTGTCATGCCATGTGATGCCATCATATTTTCATATGTCATAACAACGGCATCCTTAGAGTCCATCAAATTTATGTTGATATCACCAATAAATATTATATCTCCTTTTTCTTTAATATTTTTCAACAGGTTATCAATTTTGTTGATGAAAATTAATTAATTCGTTTTGGGTGGCCTATAAATCGACAACAAAGTAAAAGTTTTTTTGTTTTCTAACGTTAATGTGCCCCCTACGCACTCAAACTCACTTTCGAGATCATATTTTGTTTGAGTAAATATTATATTATTTTTTATATAAATAATAATTCCACCACCCTTTCTTTTTTTTCTGCAGTAGTAAAAAGTATTGAATCCTTGAATATTAAATAAGTTAATATCAGTTTCTTTTATGGATATTTCGCATATAGTAATAATATTAATATTATTTATACATTTATTCAAAATAACATTTAATTCATCCCAATATTTAGCAAGCGATCTTATGTTTAATTGAATGCACGTGATACTATTTCTCTGAGTATTTTGAATCCATTTATTCAGACAAGTTGATCGTTCGTATTTCAGGTTACTTATTTCTGCCTCATCCATATAGTCATATAACCAATTGTCAATATTAGCAATATTGTATTTTTGCTCTCGCCCTTTGTTCCATCCTTTTCCTCAACGGGCATTCCGCACTGAAAGCCGTGTGCCCATTTAGACCTTGTGCACAGTTTACACATTTTGGCGATGTCGCCGCATCTTGCTTGCTTTTGCATTCCTGCGCCTTATGTTCCCCTGCACAATACGAGCACGTCAGTTTGCGCTCACAAAATCGTCTAGTATGTCCGTACATTAGGCACTGTAAACATTGCACCAGTGGCGTCTCGTCTTGTACCGTGATTCTTTGGAATCCTATGTTTACCTTTTCCGCCTGTACAAGATCTTTCCAAATAGTTGGATTAGTTTCAGCAACAACATGACATAAAAGATCATTTCTAGTGCGTTTTTTGTATTTAATTTTAATGTCCGTTTCACTTATACTTTTTAACTGTTTGTTTTGTTTTATCAAATAATTTATAAAATCTTCTTCTTTGGTGTCATTTAGAACATTTTTAAAAATAAGCAACGGTTTCCTCTGACTAGCTTCTTCCACTTTGATCTTACTGTTTGTGGATTTGTTAATGGCTTGTTTAAGCGTTTTACTATCCTCTTTGCTTCCACAACTCATAATAATTTTTTTATTGGCCGTTTTCCTGAACTCTTCCACACCTACGCCTAGTTAACATACATTAATATTTGTTTTTATGACCTTGGCAATTTCGCTGCTATCGTCTTTTGGATCAGTTGATGATATTATGAGTGTGTGTCTTGGTTTACTTACATATACTTTTTTAACTGCGTCCACATAAGATAGAGAATCGCTCGGTTGGGATATCTTATTATCTTTAAATAATAATTGAATTATTTTGCTTTGTTCCAGTACTATATTTTTGAGATCTTTTATTTCCATGCTTAGTTCTGTGACTCGTTCGCTTAGCGTGGACACTATTTCTGACGTAGCTCTGGTCATTTCTACTGTATGGTATATATCGATTTATTTAGCCCAGAATTGCTACAATAATATCACAGAAACCGCCGTATAATCACCTTTTCACTTTTATTATTTTATATAATATAATAAAAACACCTCACAATATACTACCAAGTACTTTATATAATTTATTGTTTACAACTTTACGATTTTATGTATTTTTAATTTAACTTTATTTTTGTGCGTCGTGCTCTTACAAAGGTCGAAACTCAATTGTTTCGCCTTGTTAGGGCATTATCAAACGAATGTGAAGATCAAATGGACTACGGTCCTTATGTAGCTATACAATTCTAAGTGACAGTTTTAACACAGGCAGCAATAATTTATGGGAGACAACAGTAGCTAATGGGGGATGTAGGTATGTACCCTTATATTTATTTTCTGGGAAAGGAAGAATTTTTTGACATGGCCATATTTCAGAGAATTAATACTTTAAAGCTTAATACAATTGTTGGTAATATTATTTTTAAGAATTTATATATGTAGATGTAATTATTAGTTTATCAATAACGCATCATGCAAGCGTTTACATACAGAGAGATGATGTACAGTAATAGTCTATTTAAATATGTTAAGCAGTAGTGAAGACATAAGGTTGGTTTGTTCATTAGGTAGTGGGGGATGTAGGTATGTACCCTTATATTTATTTTCTGGGAAAGGAAGAATTTATTGACATGGCAATTTTTATTTTTATTTTAAGAAAGAATTTATATATGTAGATGTAATTATTAGTTTATCAATAATGCATCATGCAAGCGTTTACATAGAGAGAGATGATGTACAGTAATAGTCTATTTAAATATGTTTAGCAGTGGTGAAGATATAAGGTTGGTTTGTTCATTAATGATTTTAAAATTAGGATTGTTTATATACTTATTAATTTCTAATTGCTCTAATATATTCATTTTTCTACCTTTGCTTCCAATATGTAATGGAATTGGTTTATTTGAGACATGAATTTTATGGTTATTTTCATTTAAGTGGTTGGCAAATTGAGAGTCTAGTTTTTTATTTTTATAAGATCTTACGTGCTCTGAATATCTAGTAGACTCAAAAAATCTGTGTTTGATTTAAAATTAATACATAAATGTATAATGGTTATTGAAGCAATGTGTACTAGGTACACAACACGGGGAGGGAAGGTTAAAGCACCACATTGTTTTTCAGCTGAAGCCTGACAGTGAATATCCTGAATGGCTGTGGGGACTCAGAACTACAAAGCCAAAAACTCTAGAAGAGATGGACCCGGCTACAAAGGAATATTGGACAAAGGTTCGCACCATTGGTATGAGAAGAAACAACAGACTGAGAAAGCTAAGGAGATTTTTGTAAAGTGCCCATTTTGAAAAAATAATATCTGATTCACACCCCTGCCTGTAGTTCCATAAGTTAGATAATCTTTTAATTTTAATGAAATATACCGATGTAAACAATTGCCTTATATTATTTTTTTAAATTGTAACGGCCGTCGCTTTTTTGTTACTAAAAATACTTAAGGTTTGTAACACAAGATTTATTTCACAACACCAGCGCAATACGACTTTATGTATGATCTACATTGGTCTCGATAAGGGGAGGAAGTCCGGGTTGTCAACAGTACACGTGCTCCATGCAACATGGCGGGTATCCATTGGCTGACATCATTCCCCACCCCTTGACATCAATATTGCTATGTTACAAAATTATTTTTTGTATGAATTTTTCTTCTTCTAACCTTCATTCGCACCCATTGGTGCATATGGCA
Organism: Brachycentrus maculatus; assembly: GCF_059751285.1. Taxonomy (NCBI): domain Eukaryota; kingdom Metazoa; phylum Arthropoda; class Insecta; order Trichoptera; family Brachycentridae; genus Brachycentrus; species Brachycentrus maculatus. The sequence continues at coordinate 313,930 of NW_028281114.1, forward strand.
CTGAATCGCATAAAGCAGTGTTTATCTTGGTGTTTACATTACATGAAGGCAAGATGACCAGTCCTGGGTGATAATAAAGAAAGTGTGACCCCCTAGGACATTCTAACTATTATTGGTATCAAAAAAGAAATTAAACACATTTTTACTTAAAACAATTTATTAATTAGGTAGTAATTTAGAAAGCCAAAATGTTTGTTTAACTTTTGCATTCCACGTTATCGGCTTCAACGAATAGAGGAGGTGACCACTCAAAGTGTTTCGTGCCAAACGAATATTTGAAGGATGCCTGGAAATAAAAAATAAAAAATATTTTAATAACTTACACAGCAGCATTTCCAGTTCATTAAAATGACTAAATAAGTTAAATATTAATGATTAGGTCTATAAATATTAAACTTTTGTTTATGTATAAAGATATATTTAATTAGGTTTACATATATTAAAAAGGTTGCTGACTGATATAAAGTGTGGAAGGTGTTCTATGTGGGGCTAAAGTACGAGCTGTTGCACCTTTTCATAAAAGGCAAAATAGAGTTTTGATCAAGGTAAGGCGTGATCAAGTAAATTAGTAAATATGACAAACATTTTCAATAAAAAAAACTTAGAAATTTTGCTGAGAATAAAAATTTCATAAAATATATGTGAAATTCAATGGTTGACGACACCATCTGGAAAAACTATTTTTTTGTTGTTGATCAAATTGATAACATTAATTTATTATGTGTATGGCAGATGTTTAAAATGTTGATATTTTTTCTAAAAATTAATTATAAAAAATAAAAAAAACATTTTTAAAATCTCACTCCCTAGGGTAAACTTTTTCGTTATTATAATTAATATTTAAAGCAATGACTTTGTGATTTTGCATTTTATAACTAAAATATAACTTGTATATATAATATAACCGGTTCTTTTTCAAGATTGATTAGTCAGTGAATCAGTCTTGATATAGAAGCGGTTTAGCTTCGAAACCGGTACACATTATAATTAAGTTATAATAAAATATTTATAGTGATTTTAGAACAAAGTTATACGTAATTTAATTCTTTTTTATTATTATTTTACTACTCAAGAGGTTAAGATAAAGAAAAGTGTGTCACTCACATCTCCGGGCATGTAGAGATTAGGTCCATATCTCGCAGGTCCTGGAGAAACCGGGTCCTTGTCTGATGGGTGTCTTCCTCGCATGGAATACTTAGGATATCTGGTAAATTACGATTAAATTGTGTTAAAAATATCTGATAATATAGAAATATTGCTATAAGTGAGGCCTTGTGAACACATTATTGCGTAACTAGATCGATAAGATTGAAAAGATATAGAGTAATCTCTTCTCCATCTTATTCCTCATTACTGAGGGTTGTGACCCTTGTGGAAAAGCAACGACTCTTCTCCAGTTATCCCTTGACTGCACTGCATGTAGCGCTCCAACTACCGAGGTGTCTGCTGCTGCCTTAACTTGAATGGTCCATCGTGTGGGGATCTTCCTCTCCCTCTCTTCCTTTCCAGGCTACCAATCACAGCCAGTCATTCCAGGCTATCCTTATTTCCACGTGCAACGTGTCTAAAGAACTGAAGAATCCGTCGTGTGCAGACACTGGCCAGAGTCAAGCCATCCAAGTGTAACTGCTTACGAATGGACTCGTTGGTGCGTCTAGCTGTCCATGTAATTCGTAGCATGCGCCTCCAACACCACATTTTGAGAGCATAATTTTTTTTCCTTTCTGCTGCTTTAATGGTCAGCAGTGTCAGCAGCATAGAGAAAAATGGAGTGGACCAAACTCCTGACTTGGTGTTGTTACTCACACCTAGGTCTTTCCAGATTTTGTCTAGCATAGACATATATTAGAGTAATATCACCTTGTTAAACTGAAATTAAGAAATTATCAAGGAACATGGTAAAGTATGGCATAATGACAATTTACCCCGTTTTGTACACTTCGATGTCTTTGTGGTAATAAGTAGCTGGTCCGGGTGATCTGGGCTTCATATTCGGGTCCAATCTCTTGCTCCTAGAATCAAATAACGCCATTAATAGTATTGCCTCTAATTTTCCATTCTTGATTTTGCCCAGATTGTTAGGATAACTAAAGAAGACGCAATTGGATCATTTAGCAGTTACAATATAAAAAATTGTGACCATCAAATTGTGTATAACACATATATTATATCAGTGGGTTTATCTGAGTGTTGAATCATTTGATGATTATTATTTTGGACATTAATATTGCAATCCTTAATTATTTGTTTTCTTTCTATTACTAATTAAAATGGTAAAATTTTTCAAGTTTAGTAAAATATTGTTAGTTAGCTAGGCATGTGTTAAAAAAATTGGTATGAAGATATATGCTGGTCCAAATTTTATTTTTCCTTGTGTTAAATACCAAATACGCCAACAACTACACTAAATTATATTTAAATAATACACAGCATTTTACTATGCTAATTTTTTATTATTATAAACTGGTAAAAAAAACAATAAACACAAGTATTTCAGCATTAAATTGAGTACGAATTACATGTTTTAAAGAAAACGAAGATTGATATTAAAAAAACAATTACATCACATAATACCCTATTAGATTTTAAAGATATATACATAATACAGTGGAAACTCTCATAATGGGCATAATTCTTTCCAGAATCTTACTCATTGAGCGAAACATTTCCTGGCTCACAAGTTAATGTTGTGAAAAGGGCACTTGACCTTTCTCTTAAAATTATGCGAAACGTCGTTCGTTATGGAGCAACTTATTTACATTTTTTTTACTTGTGCGAATTACTCATTATGAGAGGTTCCATTGTATAATGTAAAAATTGCTTCCTACTTTATTATATTTGCTTAATTTGTGTCAGTTTAAACTTCAAAGCACATAATTCCAGAGCAAAGCTAGTTTACATTGGGTCTCCTTCTGATGAAATAGGGTACCGTAGATGGGGCTACTTGAACATTGATGTGTTACTTGAGCCCATTACAAAAAAATTTTTAGATGTGCTATCGATCGAAGTGTGTGACAATAAGTGTCACCTGTCAGGGAAACAATGAATCATGTCGATACGTTCATTATTGTAGACCAAATACAGATTCAAATAATTTTTTTGTCCTGGGCTCAAGTAACACATCAAAGTTCAAGTAGCCCCGTTCTACGGTATTCATTTTATTGAGATACATCAACTACGCGGCTGTCCAAACTTAAAACACAGTAAGGGACATTTTTTGTAGTATGTTTTTTTTTGCATTTTTGGACTGAGTAGCATCTACTTAGTCCAATAATGCAAAAAAAAAACCTACCACAAAAAAATGTCCCTTACTGTGTTTTGAGTTTGGACAGCCGTACGATTGTTGACAAACAGGACTCATCATACGCAACGGTTTCTTTGACCATGTTGATAAAGATGTTTAAAACAGTGGTGTATCGTTTGAATCTGCTGTCCAGCAAAAAGGAATAAAGCTTTTCTAATACTGACATGGACCACTGCTGTGCGTCGAACATTGGCTTGAGGCTGTAGGCGTTTGGTCCCGGCCCGAGCGTCTTCAGGTCTCTGGCGAGCTTGTCGCCAAAGCTGTAGACGGGGGCCCGTTTGGTTTTCATCGGGGGACACTTCTCCGGCTGATACACTCCCGGCCCGGGTCCAGACTGTTGTCCTGCAGATGGAAAAATTATGCATCATCATAAATTGCCTGAAAAATTTGGTAGAACTGTGTATACTTGCTATCAGGAATATGCAGTGGCGTGCACAAAGGGTAGGGTAGGCATATATTCAGAAATATTAAAATATTTATTTTAAATTAGTAACACATAGATTATATCGCTCACTCCTTTCAAGAACGTCATAAATCAAAAATTGTTAATTTTTAGTTGTACATGTTTTCGGAATGCCCAGAATATGTACTTATACATTTCATATTTTAGCAAAAGTGGCATATTTTTAACTTAATATTTACCCGCTACAGGGCAGAAATTGTTTTTGCATTTTGAAGAAAAGGCATTGTTTTATTATTTTTTTTAAATATACTAAATATTTTTCAAATGGAGAAAAAACCTTCAGATTTTACTTAAAAATATCTGTTGCACAGTAAAAAGTTCAATAAGTTTCTTGTTATTTATTTTTAATTTCACTTTAATTTTTCACAATATATAATTCATAATATATTTACATTTTTATTTATAACATAATATATTTGAATCATTTATACATATGGAGAACTTTTATATTTCGATTCGCTGTGCCTCTCCATAAAAGAGACTGTGCTCTTGTGCTTGGAGAGGGACTTACACTCGTGGTTTAATGTTATATAATAAAAGATAAAATAGTTTTTTTTTGTATATTTTTTCAAGATTTAAATGTATAGAGCTTTAATTTTTTTCTTAAATATTTTTATATCATCTATTTTTTTTATTTCTTTAGGGAGTTTATTGAAATGTTTGATTGCCAAATATTTGAAGTTTTGCTGAAATTGCTTGGTGTTGCATTTTGGAGTAGAAAAATCGTTTGAGAATCTCGATGATAATTTTTTTGTTAAATTTAAATAGTTGTCACCCTTTAGTATTTGAAAAATTGCATTTTTTTTATAAAAGGATTCCATATTTGGGACTTGAAATTTTTTGAATAATAATTTTGTTGGATATATATTTTTTTTTCAAAATAACTTAAATTATGGTTTTCTGTACTATTTTCACTGAGTTCAGTATGTTGTTGTATGAGCCTCCCCATGCAGTAATGCCATACTGTAGTAGTGAGTGTACGATAGCATAGTAAACTCTTTTTAGGTTGTCGATGGTTAGTATGTTTAGAATTCTAATGAATATATATATATATATATATATATATATATATATATATATATATATATATATATATATATATATATATATATATATATATATATATATATATGCATTTTCTTATTCGTTTTACTAGTTCATTAATGTGACTATGGTATTTCAAGTGTTGATCTATTATTACACCTAGATATTTTATTTCTTTTTTTGGACATAAAACAGAACATAAGTTTTTGCAATTTGAATCCCTGCAGTCACCATTGTGAATTCTAATTTATTTGAATTTTATTTCATTACTTTTTTTTACGACCACATTTAAAAATTTTCTTTATACATATACATATTTAACCTGTGCTTTTATTTGTTTTTGTAAGTTTGTTGTGTTCTTATAAAATTAATGAATAACATTTAAACGTATTATAGTGCACTGTATTTCATTTCATGTTTTGTGTTTTTCATTGTGTACAAACCAGAAATAAATTAATAAATTATAATAAATATAAATAAATAAAAAATACTGTATGACAATAATGAAAAATGACAACTTGTTTGAAACATGGCGATCGGGTCACTTACGAATTCCAGCAGTCTTGAGACCAAAACTCCAGGCTGGTTCTGTAATTTGGCCATGCGCTGTAACCTTCTTTATTTCATACGCTGGACCGGGGCCAAGCTGTAAATTTTACAATAAATATAAAAACAAATTAAATTAAACCACTTTTCTGTTGCCTCAAACTATCAAGCTTTGAAATATTTATCAAGCCGTAAAAAACATGTAAATGCCACATTCATTCAATTATTTTGAAATGGTCAAAAATATTTATAAAAACAGTACAAAAGGCAGTTGGTAAATTTAACCTTAGCTTAAAATAAATCAATTGTTTTATAATTCTAGGGAGAGTGAACACAGCTCAAAAAAGTAGTGTTGGTAAAAAAATTCATAAGTAATAAATCATAATGTAAATTTATATCAGGTTATAAATTTATAACCTAGATATGTTGATATCCTATAAAATATTAGATAATGAATAGTTATGATTAAAAAAACTAACTTACAATCACGCCTTTTCTATGCAGGGGTAGACAGAGAGAATAAAATGCCACACTAATTTGTCTTTGCAAACAATCTTCGCCTCTTCCACATTCATGCATTTCCTCATATAAACCTGACGATTATTTCAACTCCGGACCTTTCCACTTTCAAGTATTTGATAGTTTGTGTGTAGCACTATTTTTGTAATAATAATTCTACCTCAATGGTGCTTTGCTGAGATCAAATTATTCTAATGAGTAAATAAATGCGTTTTAATTTTTCTCATTAAGTATTCGATAAATCGCAACTTAATTTTCTTAAAACCCAGGTAAAATTTGACGTAATGATTTTCTTAAAATAAATATTTGGTTTCGAAAAGAAAAGAGTTATTAAAAGGTAAGAGTTAAGAGTTAAAAGTTAAGGTAAGAGTTAAGAGTTAAAAGTTAAGGTAAGAGTTACGAGGTAAGAGTTAAAAAAAATAGAAAAAATATTTTTTCAATACTTATTTAAAAAAATCCAATATGTATTCTTAGAAAAAATTGGGCGTGAAGTGACATGCGGCTGTCAGCGCATCTAGACAGTATTTATTGAATTCTATTAGTGCAAGTAAGGTGTTAAGATTATCTCACTCTCACTGTTTTCATCCGCCGATGGAAGAGCGTGTCTCATTGCGCCCGCAAAATTTAAAGCATATTTGCCAAATTTAGTGTACTGGTGGGATCACTGAACCCACGGCAGTCAAACATGGCATTGACTTAACCTATGACTTGTAGAAGGTTAAAAAAAAAGTAGTAGTTATAAAATGTAAGTTCACCAGTTTGTATCCCAGGCCCCCCTTCACTCCAAACGAGTATTGGGGATTCCTCTTCTTGGTGGCATCGTGTTGTGGATAGCCTACAGTGGATGGTAATATATAGTTGCCAGGTCCGGGACCTAAATGTTCAAGACAAAAAAGAAATACATTAATATTTATATTATTTATTGATTCAGCATTAACTTTGTAGAATGACATGTGATTTAAAAAATAATAATTTAACGCTTGTATAATACCACTTAACCCTTACTGGTCCAGTGTCGAATCTCATTTGACATCGATTTTTTGCTCTTGGGTCCCATGTCGGATGTTATTCGACATTTTTTTCATTAGTATTATTTATTAAAATTCCAAAATTACATTCTTGTCACTCCTATCTATGTATTACAACAGTATGTGGAGCAGATGACAAAAGATTTTTCCAATTGGAATACAACTGTCTAGCTAGATTTTTTTTTTAATTTTGGGGGACTGGAAAGGGTTAATGAGTTTTATTTCATTACACACGACTAGTTTCGAAAACTAACAGATGTTTTCATTACAGGTAAAAAGTAAAACTACTTACTTTTCACCTGTAGATGAAAACATCTGTTAATTTTTTAAACTAGTCGTGTGTAATGAAATAAAACTGAGTAGTCATTAAGTGTTTCACTAAAGAAATATATTTATTTATGATGGCCTCTAAATATATATTTATGAGGTGGTTAAGATCCGGTAATTCAAAAGATCTACATCAGTAGATCTCTATCTCTAAATCTGTTCACTAAAACCAGATCAATCGAATAATGGATCTTACACTTCATTTTTTTCTGCCAGAGGGAGGAGAATTTTTATTACATATCTTATCAGGGACAGCGAAAACCAAAAAAGTGTCAGTACATCAATGAATCAGTGACCTGTGACCATTTATTCACTCAAAATTAGATTGAAATTGGAAAATGAGTCACTCAGAGATCACATTTTGACTACATTCAGTCTTTTTTTTACCTTCTTTGCCGACTCTATGATTTTCTTCCTTTTATTAGATTGGTTTCAGGACAATGGTACTCTAGTCATCACAGCATATTGAAATGAAATTAAATAAACTTACCTAGTGGTTTGCCCATTATGTTTTTTTCTTTTTAAGTTAAGAATTCATATAAAATCACAGAAAATTTAGGGCCGAAAGATAACTTTTTTTTAGGTTTTATGTTTTAATTTTTTTGTTTTTTATGCATTTTCATGTTTTTCTTCTCCCCCACTAAACATGTCCGCACAAACATACAACCTTTTTGCAAATGAAATGAAAATTTTTGAATTTTTACACAAGAATATAACAATTGCACAATTTGAAAAATGGAATACATTTTCAAAATTCAATTAACATCCATAAGCACCTACCTAAACATTGTAATAATTATTTTCTGTTTGAGTAAGTACTTTTGTTCCTCATTTGCACCCCATAGCTCATCTTGCACCACATCAGATTATCATTGATCGTCAATTGTGTTACGGTAAGATTATTAGCGAAGCCCCCACATTTGAACTTAATTTATAACATAAATAGTATAGTAATAAAGATGACATAATTTGTACAACACACTATTTAATTTTGACACATTTTTTTTTAAATACAATAAAATTTAGACTACACACAAATTTCACACAAAAATAAAAATGGTAAAACATAAAAGCATAATTTCTGTTTGTCCGTAAGCTTGATCATTATGGCTTATCCCCAGGTAGTTTTGGAAGAGTGTGTTCAGTTCAGAGTTGTGAAAGTTATTGTCATTCAATTTTAATGTAAAAAAACCTGTGATTCGCCGGCTCTGTGAGTCAGTGACAAATTGACCTTGGGCGGCAAATCGCCGGCTCTGTGAGTCAGTGACAAATTGATTTGGCCGGCAATTTGCGGGCTTTGGGCGTTTGTACACTACACGGAATTTTACCGTCCGGCAGTCCGGTTTTGAAAAATGAAAGCGACTACGACAGTTTGGCATGATCGAATTTACGCGCAACGTGTTCACGCACATATCCGAAGAAAGATGGACAAAAGCACAAGCCAATACCAGCCAATCATTGTTTTAAAACGCTAACTGACGTGCCGGACGGTAAAATTCTGTGTAATTCCGTGTAGTGCACAAACGCTCTTTGTGTTGCAGTGGGTTGAATGGATGAACCAAATTAAAACAATACAGTTATTTTAATTATTTATTTATTTCATTCATAATTGATTTGAATGATATAGTTGACTCTATTTGAGAAGCAATCAGATCCAGGACCTGTATTATTTATTCACAATATTTTTTTCAGCCTCCAAAATTTACTGTCAAATATATATTTTTTTTAAATTTTGTAAATAGAAGTAGCTTTAGTTTGAACTATTTTGGAATGAGTTCAAAACAAAATAATTATTCTAGAAAATCAATTGAAATTTCAGCACCCAATCAAATGCTTGTAATTGCAGGTGTTTTTATTTAGATCAAACCCGAGATTGGCACTGCATTTGAATTTCGACATCATATATTTTCCTCCAGATAAGTAACATTTGTAGAATATAGAGCAATCTAAGGGGTCGCGAATGTAGCCAGCCTTGGTGCAAGTTAGTTCAGAAGGTTTCACAGTTGTCTCAACAGGTTTCACAGTTGTTTCAACAGGTTTCACAGTTGTGTCAACAGGTTTCACAGTTGTCTCAATGGGTTTAACAGTTGTCTCAACAGGTTTGACAGTTGTCTCAATGGGTTTAGCAGTTGTCTCTACTGGTTTAGCAGTTGTCTCAACGGGTTTGACAGTTGTCTCAATGGGTTTGGCGGTTGTCTCAATGGGTTTAACAGTTGTCTCAATGGGTTTTACAGTTGTATCTGCGGGCTGATAGAAAGAAAATATTAGTATTAGATTATTGTGGGAAATGTCATGTGGCAGAATGCTAAAAAATAATTGTTTTGTAATAGTTTCATTTTCAGACAGAAGTAGGTGATCTGGGAAATGTCTAGGTTCACTTTCTATTTATTTTTAAATATGAGTCTAATGGGAAAAACGATGAGAAGTTTTTCAGGGAAATGTAGAAACCATAATATAATAGGCATACATATTTATTGCTCTTACATATTAAATAAAAATAATTAAAAACCTTACCGAAGAACTCATCAAGAGACGTTGGTTTAATATGTTCAAAAGGGGATATTTTCCTTCACCACAGTTTCCTCTGAAGTCATCTGTCTCCATACTCCAAACCATTCCACCACCCAAATTGTAGCTCTTTATGAAATCAATCTGGAAACCACAAATGATTGTGTAATATCAATAAGATATGTATTCTACTTGCATACACATGTCTAATGAAAAAAATATAAATTAAAAAGTAGTTTCTAATATATTACTATTTACATAAATTATTAATCTTCAATTGTGTCAAAAAAAACAAATGGTGATATAGACATATGAATTTGTAAGACTGGCATTTTTTTCAATTTGTAAAGCTATACTTTTCGTATAACAATACCTTTGTATGTTGTATTGAATTGATTGTTCTCAAATATCTGTCCACGTGTAATAAATTACGAAATAAAAAGGTTTAATATTTTCATGGCTCTTTGTGAAAAAAAACTTTAGAAATGTTATAAACGTGAATTATAAAATTTTCAAACCCAACACCAATTCAATGAGTGATTTATTTTGTAATAATTTTAAACCAATAATGGTACTTTTTTGGAAGAAAACCCTTCTTCTTACCTTGATTTCAAATGATCTTTTGTCATCATAAGTAACCCACTCATTGCCCAAAATGTAGTAGGGAACCTTTGCTTCATCATCCCAAAACTTTTTGGCATTACTATTCTTGAGATTTTGGCAGATCTGAAAACAACAACAGAAAAAAATATAAATTAATGCATTTCAAAACACAAATGTGATTCATAATGATTAAAGAAAACACTTGTTACAAAGTTAATGCCGAAACAATAAATAAAATGTGATTCATAAATTGTAATATTTCAATGCAATTATACAGTTTTCACCATTCAGCATATTGGAAACATAACAACACAGTTCACAAAAATGTCAGATTTGTCTTCATTTGCAGAATTTGTTTGAGGATTTATTATGTAATTATGTCACTAATTTTTCACCTTCCATAGCGTAGTGGTTAGTGCAGATGTGGGGAATTTGTGTCCTCTTGATTTCTCTAAAATGGCCCTGTTGGAGGTCCCAGGTTTGATTACCAGGAAGACAAAATATAAATATGCCACCCTGAACTTTAAAAAGTGACTTTTCCCTATAATATTTATTCAATATCACTGGACTGGAACTAAAGCATAGGATTGATGACCTCCTTCCACTCAATTTAATTAACACTCAATATAATTCTTCTTCCAACCCTCATCCGCACCCGATGGTGTATAGGGCACGGCATCATATAAACGCAGTGTTATCTTGATTATTAACTCATGAAACACTCCGCTTCAGGTAATATTGAATAAATATTAGAGTGAAAAATCACTTACATTTGTTTGACCCCCCCCTGGGAATCGAACCCGGGACCTCCAGTATGGTAGTCAAGCATGCTGACCATTACACTGCCCACAAGAGGTGGGCGAAAATATATACTACGTAAATATAATATAATACTATATCAATATGATACAGTGCCCTATGCACCATTGGCTGTGAATAAGGGTTATAAAGGAAGCAATCAAAGGTTACAAGGCAAGCAAGGCTTGTACAAACCATACACTTTTCATTTATATTTAAGCATAACATGGTAGATAAATATGCGAGATCAAAGATGTCGTTAGGTGGGGAAGGCAACGAAGGAGACAATGGTATGCGCATGTGAGGAGAATGGAACCATCCAGACTCCCCCACATCGTACTGTAGGTAGACGACTCAAGGGCAGACCACCAAACAGATGGGTCGATAGCTGGGAATCGACGTCGCAGGAGGCTAATCCCTCTTAAAAACAGGCCGCAAGGCCTACAATAAGAAGAAGGGGAGATAAAAAATAGCCTAGGTTAAGTTAGATTCATAAACTAACCAACCATCTCACCACTTTCCTATAGGAGTGGGCAAGAAGAATATAAAGCAGCATCATTTTGTCTTTGGGAACAATCTCCGCCTCTTCTACATCCATGCATCTTCTCATTCAGACCCGCCAATTATTTAACCTGACGTCATTAGACCCGCCAATTATTACCTAACCTGTCCACTTTCAAGTATTTGAAACACTTGGTCGTGTTCAATTTCAATTTCAATTTATTTATTTCATTTAATATAAACATTACAAACTAGATATATATTTTTTTAATCGTATGCATTAAAAATACATTAAAATAAAATATATGCAAGAACTATTGCTAAAGGTGTAGAAGAATCCCGGTTCGGAAAACTCCTTCAGACACATGGAACAGACCAATATCTAATGAAATATTGTTCAACATAGCGGTAGCTCTTCCTACAGGCATACTTCCCATCGGCTGTGTAGAGGAATGTGAAACAATCTATGCCGACGCTGTCTTAGGCAACTATCGGGAACATAAAGACCAATGTTCCGGATAATTTCAGGATTATCGATCATACCGCGCAACAATCAATAAAAATGCGTAATCAAATACACATTCTAGTCTCTTCTGTTCCCTTCTAGTCTCTAAACTGTTGTAGCCAAGCATACCCTGGAGAAACTCGGTCGGGTAGAGCCAAGGATAATAGCCGAACTCTCTCATATAGAGATACTTCAGAAACTTCTTTTGGACTTTCTCTAACATAAGAGAGTACTTAAGCTCGTGTGGCCCCCAAATCATCGAGCCACTCTCGAGTCCACTTCGCACCAAGGAGTTATAAAGAGTTCTCAGCATGCGGGTATTTTGGAAAACCCTGGCAGTATGCAGAACAAATCCTAGCATTTTCAATGCATTACCACTGACCGCCTCTATGTGATGGTGAAATGTCAGAGTGTTAGCTACTTACTTCATTATATCCGAGGTATCCAGGTTGTTGAGTGATAGGTCCTGCTTTGCCTGATCCTGAAGATGGACAGCGAGCTGTCGTACAAGATGTAGAACTGAGAGTGTAACTGTATCCATACAGAGCCATCCCCAGAACCAGTTTGGAACTTGGAGCGCCGTTTTTAATCCATGCATCAAGGCAGCTTTTCTGTAAAACAAATATAGTTTTTTTTAGCCTCCACTTGTTTACGATTTTAGCTCTTACAAACAAAATAAATTGTAATAACAATAAATAAATCATATCATAGTCATACAGAAGAATGTGACCAAGTGCATTGTTTAACAAAAACGTGATCATTAACTATTTGCTATCTTACTAGCTTAATATTGCCCTGAAAAAATCCCAAAGGATTTTAAACTTGGAAGTATAATATATTGACTTGTTAAAAATGACTAACTGCATTGACGTTTATTTTCTTGCCAAGCAAAAGCGACTTAAATGGCCCTCCTGAACATTTTATATTTTGGTAGTTGGTCACTTTCTCCTGTACGACTACGATATAGAGATAGGACGTTTGTCCACTACATGGAATTCTACCATCCGACACGTCAGCTAGCGTTTTAAAATGACGATTGGCTTGGATTGGCTTGTGCTTTTGTCCATTTTCTTCGGATCGGAGCTCTTGATCAGTGCGTGAATACGTTGCGCATAAATTTGATCACGCTAAACTGTCGTAGTAAAAAAAAAATGCAATAAAATTTGTATAAGGAATAACCTGCAAAGTGTCTATTTTAGGTGCTTGTCTGCAGGTAGGATAGTAAGGATAGGGAAAGTAAATGTGAAAAATACATCACAAAAACCCAGACCAATTGAAAATAAATCTTTCTTGATTTCATTTTGCAATTGGCGGGAATCGAACCCGCCTATTGAAATATTTTTTAATTTTTTTTATTTGTATACATTTATTTAAATCACAATTTTTACATATTTAGAACTTTTTTTTTTGCAGAGACCCACCTTAAAATCAAACAATGATTTAAAGAGTGTACTAAATTGTATTTTATTATTAAAAACATAAAAATAAAATTTGTGACTAATGTTTTGCCTTGATTGACATTAAGGAAAATATAAAATAAACTATTAGATCAACATGAATTAAATCATATTTTTTATCTAGTTAAAAATACTATTAAAAATAATAAAATATTTTTAAAAAAATACAGGCCGTCTTCTTCAAAATTAGCTATTTTAATGATCCGTTTTGTTTTACGTTGTTGGTACTTACAATATTAAGAGGACCATCACCAGTGTTTATTTCAGCTTTTGACACATATAAAGGAGTGTTGTGTCCAGTTACTGGTCCTACCGTGTGCAGGTCATATGACATCAAATTGATCCAATCCAAATATCTAAAAAAAATTCAAAAGATAAGGTACATTGTATTTATTTAAATGTACATTACATAACCTACAAAAAGAAAATTGTAGAGGTTTAAAATCACTATATGTATCATATTCGACACTAATGATGTTAAACAGTTTCATTAGCTTATTGTAAATAGGTGAATATTATAATTAAGTTATAGTAAGATACTTTTAGTGATTTTAAACAAAGTTATAAAATGGAAAATCACATAGTTAATTTTGATTTTATTATATTCAGATTTATAATTTAGGAAATCTGTGTGTGGAAAAGACAGTTACAACTGGTGTTAAACTCGAGAAATCCCTTTATTCCTATCCAGTGGTGCATAGGGCACTGCATCAGATCGACACAATGTTAGCACACTGTTTACTGAAAACGCTTCAAAGTGTCTTTTACATACTGTTGGTAAAGACGCATATAAGTGTTCTATTTGCTTATTTTTGGTAGAGCGCGAGATATGTCAAAAAATATTGTACAGATCGGAATTGAGTGTGCTTACTTGTGAGTTACTTGTGATAAGTATACGATCAGCGGGGGGCTGCGGGGCTCGGAGGGGCTCGCGCGAGCCCCTTGTTTAATTTGACTTGTGAAATTGTGAGAAATCAATATTCTCTGATTAAATCAGTACATCAATGCAATTTCAGTAGTTGGTTTAAATGTATTATGACGCATAAAACTTGTTGCCTTTTGGAATTTATCGAGAAATATATTTACAATAAGAAATATTTCATTCGCTAAATTAAAGAATTCTCCACCATAAAAAAGTCATGTATATTTTATCGTTATTATTATGTATTTTGGATAGTTCAAACATAATTATACATCACCCCCTTCCCACGCCACCCGCGAGCCTCTTGTTAAAAAATTGGCAGCCCACCACTGTATACTACCCTAATTAGTGTCGGGGTTGATGAAAAAACAACAATGTTAACTTAATGGGAGGAGGGAGAAACGTAGTGTTAGATTTGTGCTGGCAATTTGATTTTTTTAGCCATATTAGCCTGGATATTATCACAACTTACTTGACAAGATTGGCAACATCGTATGACTGTTGAATTGAATATTCTGAGACTCCAACAGCCGCCGTTAGCAGCAAACCTTCCTTCCCGAGTTCGGCTTTGAGCAGTCGGCAAAGGTCCACGAAGTTCTGTTTGTCTGCAGCAGCACCGCCTCTCTGAGCCGGATACTCCCAGTCCAAGTCCAAACCGTCAAAGTTATATTTCTTCACAAATGCTACCGCGTTTTTGGCAAATGTCTGCCTTCTACCGGCGTCACTAAAAAGCTGAAAGAAAAATTATACTATTTATTGTTTCGCTATTAAGTTTGTGGAATGACATGTTGAGTAACATCAAAACTTGACGTGATACAAGCTTGTCACCATATAAACTTTGAAGAAGAACGATTAACTAAGTCCAAATCAGTCATCAAAATTCCAGTTACAAAATCATTGTTGGCCAGTGTTATTTTAAAAATTAAACACTTGTATAATACCACTTTTTGAGTTTTATTTCATTACACGTGACTAGTTTCGAAAACTACAGCTGTTTTCATTGACAGGTGATTACAAAGCAAAAAAATTATGCAGGTTTATAAAGAGGTGGGGTGGGTAGTAAACAGAAGGGGCGGAACTTTTTACAATGGGAACAGATAATAATGGTGACATATTTTGGAAAAGCATTTTATTATTTAATGTTTTAACAGAATTAAAATTTTTATGTGTTTCTTAATTTTCTCATTTATTCATGACTTGACTTGTCTGAAAAAAACATGAAAAATTGCTTGCAACTTTTGTTTTGAATGATAATTTGCGCTTAATCAATTTAATTTAATTTCATTGTTAAATAATTAAATTAAATAGAAGATGTTAGGTGGGGAAGGCAACAAAGAAAACAATGGTATGCGCATGTGAGGAGAATGGAGCCATCCAGACTCCCCCACATTGCACTGCACAAGATAGACGACTCCCGGGCAGACCACCAAAGGAGATGGATTGACAGCTGGGAATCGACTTCGCAGGAAGCTAATCCTTTTTAAAAATAGGCAATAAGGCCGACACCAAGAAGAAGAAAAAGAAGAAAACAGAAAATACTTACACTTGAATAAAAAGTAGAACCAGCAGACCATCCGCCCATAGCAACTAAGGTTTTTAATTTAGGGTTGCTTTTTTTCAAATTATTGAATTTTTGGAATCCTCCTACAAGTACACAAACATTTTAAAAAATTCAGTAATTGATTCGGCAGTCACTTTGTGGTAAAATCTATCCATTTTTAATTAAAGTTATACATAGTTAATACCAGTATTTCTTAAAATCGACTGTGACACAAACATGGTGTTTGAAACTGATGCAGAATGCATTGAAACACGTGTCACAGTAGATTTTAAGATAAAGTGGGTATTTACTAAGTAAAACTTAAATTAAAAATTTACTAAGAAACAAAATCATCAAACCCCATCACCGCGTTTCAAATCAGTTGTAACATTTACACTTGATATCGGCAATCAAATTAAATAATGACAAATAGTTATTCAAACCCTTATCCGCACCCCAATGATGCATAGGGCACTGCATCATATAAATGCAGTGTTACCTAGATCGTTAAACACATGAAGAAAAGATGATCAGCCCTCCGCTTCAGGTACCAGTCCAGGGTAATATGGAATAAATATTACAGTGAAAAAATCACTTATATTTATTTGACCCCCCCCCCCTGGGAATCGAACCCGGGACCTCCAGAACGGTAGCCGAGCGTGCTGACCATTACACTACGAAGGCGGACGAATAGTAATTGACAGAAACCCTTGCAGAACAACTCACCTAATGAAATATCAAGCCATGAATCCATCATTGCGAGGTCGGCATTGTTGCTGGCGGTTATAAACGAATAAACCAAGTGCGTACATAAATCAGATGGTATTTGGTCCAAAGGGAAATTGCCATCTCCCGGTCTGTATGCTGCCCAAGTTCCCACATAGCACACTACCTTATCTGAAACAAAATAAATTCTGAGTTTTAAACAAATAACCGTATTAAAATCTTTTTCATATTCTTCTACTAATCCTTATCTGAACCTAATGGTACAAAGGGCACTGCATAGTATTGATGCAGAGTTATCTTGATCGTTACTTACATGACGGCAAGATGATCACTCCTGCGCTTCAGGGACCAGTCTAGGTGAATGTAAAATAAATATTGGAGTGTAAAATCAGTAATTTGTATTTATTTTCACCCCCTCCACTGGGAATCGAACCTGGGACCTCCAGCATGCAGCTTAACATGCTAACCATTACACCACGGAGGCGGATAATACTATTAATAATATGTAATAGCTTAAAATAATTTAACAAAATGAAAATACCTGGTACGGCTTGAGCATCCGGTACATTCAGCATAAAGCACAAAACTAGAGCGCCAAAAATACTTTTAAACACCATTGTTGCGAGTAAGTTGATGATGCAATGAACTAAATACTTCTTACTGAAGCCAATTTTTAAATGTAACTTGAATTTATACAAAAAATATAATCTCTTCATAATACCATAAAATAAAATAAAACAAACATGGCCATATTAAAAATTTAGTTTGTTTTCCTTCTTTAAATAGAATAAACAGTAGGGTGGGTCAAGCATACACAGAGAAAAAAAATTACATGAAAATTGTATTTTTTAATTCAGGCAATTCATACATATAATTTGTGTATGATGTGTCGGGTTGTGATCCTTTGGTTAGACAGAGTTTCTGGGTTCGAACCCACTTTACCACAATTTGATACCTATTTTTAATAATGAGCCGCTTAGGCTCACAAAAACTTTATAAAACTGAAGTATTTTTGTAAATAATAAAAGACAAAAATGCAAATATTTCTCTTTGTGTCCTGACCTTGCTACTATTCTCCGTTTTCTTTCCTATAATACATACTACCATTTTTACTCCTGGGTTTTCAGTACAAACCAAGTAATACTCCGTCTTCTCCTGTTGAGTTTACTATGGTTTTCTCATCACTAACTCAGATGCTGAGAAGTTTCCATGAATAGGTTACAACCGACTATTCTGCTTGATCCTGACACAAAATCGCTTAAATAAAATAAAAATCATTTTTCCGAATCAAAGGTTGTACATCATAAGCACGGCAAATAATAAATGTGACTGTAATAATAAATTTAAAACTCCATATACCTTCAGTAATGTCCTTCATATTGAGCACATCTAGTTACATCGTCTGCATCCTTTCCAACATATTTCACTCGTATGTCCATGAATCTGGAGCGTAGGAGTGAGTACCCTTCTTTTAACATATCGCTCACTCCTTTCAACGAGATTTTTCAAGAGATCATTTTTAAAGTTTAAAAATATAATAAAATGTATTAAAAATAAATATTAAGCCACTTATTGAACTTTTTACTGTGCAACAGATCTTTTTAGGTAAAAACCTGAATGTTTTTTCTCCATTTGAAAAATATTTAGTAGGTATATTTAAAAAAAGAATTAAACAATACCTTTTCTTCAAAATGCATAAACAACACTTTCTGCTCTGTAGCGGGTAAATATTAAGTTAAAAATATGCCGCTTTTGCTGGGATATAGTAGATTTTCTGGGCATTCCGAAAACATGCAAAACTGAAAATTGTCGATTTTTGATATTTGATGTTGTTGAAAGGAATGAGCGATATATAATTACCATAGAGTTTACAGCATGTCACTTTGACTCAGTCTTATTTTGATTGTCAATTATACGAAGGCTAGATGATCAGTCTTGTGCTTCAGGTAAAACATGTCCACAATAAAACATGTCTGACATACAACATATTTTGACTCCCCTTTGGAAATGAACCCGGAACCTCCAGCAATGTAGCTAAACATATTGACCACTATTCTATATGGGTGAACTAAAACTGTAATCTGCAATCATCTAGATCAGTTCTCCGCAACCTTTTCTCACCTATGACACACCAAAATTCTTCCTAGAATTCCGTGGCACACCAAAAGCTAAAACATATAGACCATTGAAAAATTATGTAGTTATAAATATTTTATAATTTGTAAAAAAGGCTAAATGTTATGAAAAAAATATCATTCTGTGTTAACACACATTGAGAAATTATTTTTGTATTTAAATACATAATGAAAAATTATAAAGTGTCAAATACATTGAATTTGACCGTGGCACAACTAAATCCTGCTCACGGCTCACCAGTTGCGGAACACTGATATAGAAGACACTGATTCGTTTGTTTGATTTGCTAAAGCATGTGATTTAAAATTAGGAAAACATCAAAGATTACATTGTGTAATTTATGATTTAACATAAAGCATGCGTGTTTCTCAATACCGAAAACTTTCTTTGATAACATTACGTCTTAGACTACCAAGAATCTTAAGCATTGATAATAAATGAACGCGTAGAATATAATCTTATTTATTTTTATAACCTTTCTCGTACTGATCATTCAAAAATTACATGTGATCTGAAGCAGGGTACCAAAGGACCCCAGTTAAGATTTGTATGGAAATCGTAGTACGCAGTTTGCAGTAAGTACAAATTTGTCGCCAGCTGAGTAATAGATGCTATGTCTGTTTCAACGCGCAGCCAAGCGCCAACTGAATGCTTCCATTGGATAGTAATAGGCCAGAAATAGGAACAAACGAAAGTGGAGTAGTCTAGCTGTCTCAGTCTCTCTTTATAGTAATACCACATTTATCAGAGTAAATAAAATAGTATGACGCTATCAGATAAAATAATTAACGTACTGATATATAAGTACGTATATCTCATAATACTTACTGATTGTGCTTTTTATTAAAAACAATATTTTGAAACATTGCAACACAAAGGCGGCGAATCGCCAGTCAAGGTTAATTTGTTACTGACTCACAAAGCCAGCGATTTGCCGGTTTGTCTTTGAAGTGATTTTTTTTTACAATTAAACTGAATGACAGTAATTTTTATTATAAAAATGACATTAATAAATAGGTTTCTGTTACTGGTTTCATAATAAACTGTAATAATCACAATATTACCATTTTTATTTAGTGTATAATTTATACAAGTTTATAAAAGTTATAAAAGTCTTTATGTTATTGAAATTATAAAAACTCTAAAAATTAAATTAATTAGCGCGTTGTATGAACAAATTATGTCATCTTTATATGTGGTACAATGGGTTCATGATTTTAAATATTAAAAATAAAAAAAGGAAATTTTTCTAAAATACTATTTTTAAGATGACAAAAAATATGGAGTAAGTAGCTCTTATAATACTAAAGTTAAGGAATTAAATTTCATATACGGGGGATTTCAATCCCCCTGTTAGATCCGGCTAGGTTAATGATAAAACTTAAGAATTGCTCAAGTAAAATTATTTTCTCTGAGAAATTGCAGGTACAAGGTAGAGTACGTCAATTGTATGTAAATAAGATTATGTCATAATGTGTACCTACTGTCTAGCTACGTGGAAAGTGTAATTATATTAATATGACAGTGTGGCTTTATAGAGTTTGAGCTTTGCTGGACAGTGTTTGAGGCGATTCACAAAATGGCACCTTTGTACATTTCTGACTCTGTTATCTAAATTTTAAATTCAGCCACACATCCCACTACTTCACAAACTGTACTAGTTAAACTTTTCTGAAAGGGTTGAGTAGAAACTCTATCTAAACTCTATTAAAACATAGTATGGCTCCAGAGCAGTGCAGTGGTGGGATTCAGCCGGTTCGCTAGGACCGGTGTCTAAATTTTTTAGAGTTCGCCAAACTGGTCCTTAACCCTTTGTTGTCACACAATATTCCGATTGAGTTCATGTATCGGAGCTAATTTGGTGACGATTTATTTGATAGGTTATAACTAACTAACTAACTAACCATCACGCCGCTTCCCCGCAGTGGTAGGCAGTGAGAATCGAACGCCACACCACTCTGTCTTTGCAAACATTCTTCCACATTCATGCATCTCTTCATACATACCCGCTGATTGTTACGAGTCCTAACCTGACCACTTTAAAATATTTGGCATACCTGATCGTGCCATTTTCAGCATCTCGCATTGCCAGCATCTCCTCATACATACCTGACGATTATTACGACTCCTATAATAAATTATAAATTATCCAAATTTAGCATCGATTGATTTTTTATACAAAGTGAGATGGGAGATGAAAGTCATTTGAGAGCATTTCAGGGCTTATGACAAGACACTTTTTTTACACTTGTGTAAGTTCATAATTTTGCCCAATCGAGCATCTAGATTGCATTCATTTTGAAAGTTTTATATACTCATATGCGCCATTGCAATATTTCCTTTTGTACGTTAGCTTAAGTTTTGATAAATGTGGAATTTTGAAAAATGGTGCTATTATTATCTGAGAATTCGTGAAGTATAAATCTAATGCCTCATCTCCATTGAGTCATCTATAATATGAATAATGAAATTCATCTATAGGGTCAAAAATTCAGTATCTGATAAAAATTATATTCAAAATAATCTCTAGTTATCCAAGAACCTAGATAAAAACTACTACTTAAGATATTTCAAATAAAGGATTAAGCTTAAAGATTAATAAGACACAAGAAAATATCTAATGCGTTGCATTGTAAATCATTTTTTTACTGCCTTATATAAATAAATCATTAGGTTTTTTTTAATGCGTCATTTTTATTGCTATAATAAACAATTACTAATTTTTCTATAGATTTCATCATCAATCATGTTTTGATGAATAATATTATTATCGTTTAAAAAAAAATAGACCCTTATCTCAAATTATGTAGAAATATTCATTTTAAAGAAGTAACATCCGAATGTTGTAAAATTATTTTCAAGTGCTTTAAATATTTATTTTAACTTGTAAAAGAGTCTCAGTAGCCTCTTAACCCCTAAAACTCCTTAATTACTACATTTTACTTGACTTATTTAATTTATTTATAAAATATATGAAAAAAAGGGATTTCACATTAGTTACGAGTTGGAACACCATATAATGTCAAAATAAATATTGGGATAGTAAATATGATCATATAATGGTTGCTTTGGCTATTGCTCTGAACTTTAAAATAAAAGAATAAATTGAACGTTTTTGTCATGATGTTGGATTATTGGCTAATAAATTAATAAACAAAATCACAAGACTATCGATAACATTCTTATTGAAATCTGTAGGGAACTAAGGGAGATATTAAAGTTTAAACTTTAGATATTTGAATAAAAGGAAAAACGTGCATATGGTTTATTGACTATGGTTTATAGAGCTGTAATAGTAGTAGTATGGATTGTTTGTTTACCACTACACTACCATTTGTGTTATACAAATATGAGGGGAGGGGGGGAAGGGAGGGTGGACCATAGGCATGAACAAATAGAGCCACCAATAATTTAGCAATGACACCAACATTAAAATAACTCCATCGTTTCTGTGACGTCATTCATTACCAATGTACGAAAATAATGTTTTTTCGATGGCAAATTTTCCAAAAGAAAATTATGAATGAAAATATTAATTATATCGGCTGTTATAAACACAAAACGAGTCTAATACAATCCTTTACAGGTTGAGTATGTTAAATTAGATATTCCTCCAGTCTGACAAAGATCCATTGTGGTGTATGTTTGCAGAGAGAAGCCCAAGAGATATAAAAACATGTTAAAATAATGGATACAACGCCCTTATCAAGTTACTTTGACACTGTAACATGAGTGGTATGTTTGAATCACGACACACACCACATGGGGATGGGCTAATAAGACAAAGAGTGGCAGGCTTTTGAGAGAGGCTGATGAAGAGCTCCAATCTCATCATAAAACCGCTTTTGGAGTACAGATGGGGACTGGATATATGGCAGCACTGGAACGCAGTATTTAATAGCTAGCAAAATGATCTTCTCACATCATCTCTCCAGAATTTTTACTGTTATTTACAATATTTCTGATTTTGTTTTTGTTCATTATTTTTATATGCAATGTAGTTGTAAACAAAATATGGCAGACTAAATAATACATCCACCGCTTAGTGGAGCTGAATTAAAAATTATCATTAATTTAATCCTTGTATACGATTTTCTAGTACATAATCCATGCGCCACACTAACCATGGAAGTTGTAAGGGTTAAACATATGATTTTTGTAGAATCATTCTGACTCTTATCTACTCTCAACTGTGTCCAAATAAACGATCTTTTTCTTCTATGGATACCTCTATGCGCATCAAGATAGAATACAGAAGTATATATTTAATAAAGAAATATATTGTTAAGATATTTAATAAATAAAGTGGTGAAAAATCACAAATATTATTAATACCAAAATATACTAAACTTTTGTGTGACCCATCATGACATGGGATCCAAAGCAGGGGGGACACCGTAGTCACATAAAACGCACTAAGATTGTCAGAAATGAAGACTCTAAGAAGCATATCTGGCAAGAGTCTACAAGAGTGAATAAGGAACAACAGGATAAGGGAAATATGCGAGATTGAAGATGTTTTTAGGTAGGGAAGGCAACGAAGAAGACAATGGTACGCGCATGTGAGGGAAATGGAACCATACAGACTCCCCCACATTGCGCTGTACAGCCGACCCCAAGGTAGACAACTCCCGGGCAGACCACCAAAGAGATGGATCGACAGCTGGGAATCAACATTGCAGGAGACCAATTCCTCTTAAAAACAGGCCACAAGGCCTACATCTAGCAGAAAAAGATGAATCATTAATATCAGGTTAACTTTTAAATTTCAAGCAAACCACGAGACCTTAACCCAATAAAAATATAGTTTGATTACAAACTAATTTTACAATGGAATTATTCTAATAATTATATGGTGGGTAAATAAAACTACTTTAAAGTGTTTTTGATAAGATTGAAGAGTCAATAAAATCAGTCTGATACCTGCAAAAAAAGGGTATAAAAGGTAAAACGTTTTCAAATTAGTGTTTCAGTTCAGAATTTTATTAAATTCAGTAGGATAAAATTATTTAAAATGTTTTCTAAAAGTTTTCTTTGTGTCTTTGCATGTTTGGTGTTTGTCAATGTGGTCCAAGGGACTCCTGGTACTAAATTTTTAATTTTTAATTTTATTTATTTTATTATATTTTTATTTATTTCATATTAATTATTCTGATTTATATAGTTTTTTTGTATTTCATTATAAAAGATTGTTTTCTTTAAGCAAAACCAGTTTTAAATTGAAATACTTAAATGAAATAAAATACAGTTTTACATAAAAAAAAAATATTTTCCCTCCGTCAGCATATGGTATTAAATTTCCTCCTTGATTTTTTGGACATTTTTACAATTTCGAATTGAGATCTTTTGAAAATATCGCAAGTATTATAGGAAAAAAAGAGAATAAATATAAAGAAAGATAATAATTTACAAATATTTTTCTCTTATCGTAAAATTCAAATTAAATTTGTTAAAATTAATAAGCTTTTATAGTATTTTTACGAAGAATTCAATGAAGAATGGTCGCCATCTTGACATATTTCAAAAGGTCTAGAATAGAGTTGAAAAGTATGGTGAGGGATAATGCTGGCACACAAATAATAAATATGGAGAGAAAAAAAACATGTTCATGTCTTATAAACATATAGCATCCGTCGAAGGCCAAGTGGTCCTCACCAAAAAGTTACATTTCCAATATTGCACAAAAAATCCTTTAAATGCAAATCTATGTTCTGTTTATTGTATTCTACCGAAATCTTAATTAAACTTGTGGTAAAACGTGACTAATCCTGTGTTAAACTAATATGAAATCATTAAATTGCACCAAAGCACGAATAATTTTACAATCTGGAATTCCTGATTACTTAAAATCATATATAATGGAAATGTAACGTTTTGGCGAGGACCTCTAAAAGTTTCCTTATTAATTCAACGAAATTTGGAGTTAAGAAACATTCCTATTGATGTATTCAATTTCAGACAAGGTGGTTTGCTATGTAGCGAGTTGGGCCATGTACAGACTAGGCGATGGTAACTTCCCTCTAGATCAAATCCCCCCTAATCTTTGTACCCATCTAATCTACTCTTTCGTTAATGCTAATTGGAATAGCAACCTTGCACATATGGACGAGTGGGCAGACATTTCATTAGGTGAGTTTTATTGTCCTTACTTGGTTTGTAAAACTATGAAAAAGCTAGACATAATATTCATTCTCGTAATAAAACAACTGATGATAAATGCATTTAACATCATAAGTGTTTGTATGGCTGAGATTAAATTCAGCATACCAGTGAATAATAGTTGGTTCCCTAATGCAGAACTTTTATAACGCTTAACAATCCACTGTTTGGTTTCAACAGCATTTTCCCATCTATGAAACAATGTTTAATTAACATACAAAATTCATTTTAACTTGTAAATTAATTGTCGGAATGCCATGAAATTATAAAACTCATAGTTTGAAGGCTGGTACTATCCAGCAATAATATAGTTCTGACAACAGTGTTGCCATATATATGTGAGACTGGAGACTTACTCAATGAAGAGATAATGAAATCTTTCTTTGGTATTCTTACCTTTTTGCAGTTTATATATTTTGAATATGATGAAGTAAAAGCTTTACGTATATTATTTACTTAAATAATTATAATAACAAAGTATAGTTTACGGTTTGTAATACTATAGATGTAGCTTAATCTTATCTTTTATTTTCTACTTTATAAATAATTCCCCTTAATAAATTTAAGATTTTCAACTCCAACTAATGAAATGCAGAAAATCATTGGTTTTATTAATGCTGAAATTTCGACATCTTTTAAATTTTTATTTATTAAAAATATTGTTTGATTTAAGGCGGGATGGAAAAACTAAACAGTTTGAAGAAAGCAAATCCCAATTTAAAGACTTTAGTAGCAATGGGCGGATGGAATGCTGGCTCTGAATTATATTCTGCAGTAAGTAAAAAAATATTCAATTACACTATTTACTACACCAAAATCATATTACGCTTCATAAAATAAAATAAAAGGGGAAATATTTAACAATACAATAAAACAATTATGTAGCTTTTTCCACATTTATTTTATTTGATGATTTACTGGGTTTAACTTTTACCAAAATCTTATAAATGTTATACATGCAATTAAGCAGGGTATACGGGGTATAGAACCATGTTTTTTATACTGTTTATTTAACTAAAACAATTTATTAAATGAATTTAAGTATTGTCTAAGTATAATAATTACATTTAAAAGATGTTAAGAGTTTCAAATAGAATTTTTGTAAAAAAATTAATGAAATGGATTTTGTAACTGAATTTAGATAATAAACAAATCTATCTGGAGTCACTGGTTGACAGCTCTTTCTACCAGACTGCACTCATCCAGGAAAAGTCAGTGTACTTTGAAATGTAAAATTCCCATCAGTTTTTTCTCATCATGGACAGAACATCAAGGCATTTATAGATCGTTTTCTAATAGGTAAAGTAATGATAAATGTATATGTGTGATGTAATTATTTATTATTTCTTTCTTATGACAGTTTTTTTAATTAAGTTAATTCTCGGATTTCTAATCTATCTAGTTTTTTACCTTTACAAGATACATATATGAATTTGATGCAAATATTTTTGTTTAAATTCTGGCTTACATTATCAAACTATTAAAGTGAAACAAATCTTAGTCACAATTGTCGTCAAGAAAAGATGATTCAGTTGGCTTAGCCATGTACTCTGTATGCCTCCCGAGAGCCGCCATCAAGTTTGCCTCTTTTACAAGGCATCAGGTTAGTGCCGCCCAGGACGTCCACTGCTGACGATTTGTCGGCAGTTCTCGTTAGAACTTTGGGACGCGGACCTGTCTGAGGATGCAAGGGAGCTGGCAGCTGACAGAAAAGCCTGGAGACAGTTTGTTGACTCCAGATATGGCTCCGGATATGGTTTAATATATAAAATAATATATTTACTTCAGATTTTATTTAAATAATAAGCTGTATTTTAACTGCTTTCTATGTATTTAACCAGATATTTAGTGATGCCGGTAGAAGGCAGGCATTTGCTGTAAATGCCGTAGCATTTGTGAAGAAATTCAACTTTGACGGTTTGGACCTGGACTGGGAGTACCCGGCACAGAGAGGCGGTGCTGCTGCAGATAAACAGAACTTTGTGGACCTTTGCCGACTGCTCAAGGCCGAACTCGGAAAGGAAGGTTTGCTGTTAACGGCGGCCATGGGACTCTCTGACTCCATTGTTCAACAGTCATACGATGTTGCCAATCTAGCAAAGTAAAAACTTTTTATTTACTTCATTGTCATTTGGAAAACCCATCAAGAGCGCTTTTTTAAAAATCATAATTTAAGTTGGAAGTTTACCACTATATATATTAATATGTACATGCTATAGGTATTTTCATGAAAGAGTTTTTAGTGAAAATATTCTGAATAATCACACTATGTACTACACTTTTCATTTTAACTCTAAATTGTGTTTTGTTTCCTATATAAAACTGTCTCTCGATTGAGTAAATTCGATGGACTTTTTCTAACTCTTATCAGCACCCAATGGTGCATAGGGCACTTCATAATATAAATGCAAAGTTATTTTGATTGCTAACTACATAAGGACACAGCGATCAGTCTTGTACTACAGGTACCATTTAAAGTGATATTAAATAATTATTAATATCACTGTGCACTGGTAAAATATAATGTGAAAAATAATTAATAATTTCGCCCTTTCTGAGAACCCATCTGGGACCTACAATATGGTACCCAAATGCGTTAACTACTATACCACTGAAGCAGTCGACAATAGATTACATCCCCATATTTGTGAATGTATTTGTATTTTGTCCCTTATAAAATATGTGATTTTAATTTCGTGCCAAATTGTGTCATTTTTATATAAGGTGTGTGAGGTCTGTAGTAGCTATTGATTATTTTGAAGCTAGCATTGAAAAATGCATTGTAGTGATTCTGTTCCCACACTAATAAATGCATGAAAAAGTATTTTTAATAAATTGACACAACATACATGCTTTTAAAGTGCATTTGAATCACTCAATACTGCTGATGTAGGGTTAAGTACCTACCTACAACAATTATAAGTACCTATTTAGAATGGTTTTCCTATTTTAAATATTCAAAGAAAAATAATGAGGGGAATCAAAGATATTGAAAGTCACAGTTCTTTTTTTAAAGGTAACCTACCTATAAGTAGAAAAAGATTCAAAAGCATTTGCAATACATTATTTTTTTACATAAAGTGTCCGGTAACGCTTTTGTATGATTTTATTCATTTATTTTTAACGTCATTATTTTGGTTTGATACCAATTTTTTTATGTGCAGATTTCTATAGAATGTATCGGCAACACAAAAAGTTTTTTTTATTTATTAATTGGGTACTCACTTTGTGGCAATACCAATAAATGTTTAATTAAAATTTATTTACTTAATACCATTAATTCTTTAGTTTGGATACGTTCAGTATCAATATCTTTTATATTTTTTGTCACAATAGATTTTAGGAAAAAGTGATTTATACCAAGCAAAATATAAATATTTTTTTTTTAAAGTTTCGTTGCTGGCATTACAAAGATTTTTCTACCTATGCTTTATAATTTTCTGATTTCAGATATTTGGACTTCTTTAATTTAATGGCTTACGACTTACACACAGAGGGTGCTACAGGACATAATACTCCACTGTTTGTATCAAACGCTGAAATTGGCACTTTTGATATTTCTCTTAATATTGTAAGAAATATATTTTTGTAATAATAAAAAAGTAAAGGCCATCACTGAAAACCCTGCTATAAAAAACATGACTTCATGAAACCATATTTTAAATTATATTGTTGGTAATATGTGGGTTGTCAAGGCAATAAGGATGATATTAAAGAAGAATATATGGCCTCCTGAAATAAAATTGACGCATGATTTTGCAATAAAATATATGTAAAATCTAAAAAAAAAATCACTTCCCAGATACAGTTTTGTCCACAAAAACTCACTTCAGGACAGTTTAAAAATTGTCCCTAATTTATTAATTAAAAACCCTCTTGATTTTATTTTTTTACATGTATATATGATATCTTAATTTACATTTGATTTAGAAATCGTGCATTGATAATTGGATAAGTAATGGAGCTCCAGCGAATAAGTTGGTTCTTGGAATGGCGCTTTACGGTCACAGTTATACCCTCAGCTCTACATCTTGCACGACAGCACGCTGCCCATCTTCTGCAGCAGGAAATGCAGGCCCCATCACTCAGCAACCCGGATACCTCGGGTACAGTGAAGTAAGAAAACATATCTAAATTATTCTAAACCGAAGAACGTATCAACAGATCCTTGATTAAACCCTCTGATGACCTGTGATGAAGATTTTATTTGAAAAAAGGGAATTCAAAATAATTTTAACAAATCATACATAAGACATTTTTTAATAGAAACAATACATATTTCACCTTTTCAATAACCTCGTAGGGTAGCTATAGAATACATTTGACTATCTCATAAAATAATACACTAAAATTAGTCTGAGCTATTATTTTCTTGCTATGTATATATTATAAGAACACAAATATTACTCTTCATTCTATTTAAAAAAACTTAAAATATTATGAACATTACTTATAAGTACATATTTTTTTCAGATTTGCCAGAATCTTAAGAACGTGAATGCAAAAAAGAACTGGGATGATGAAGCAAAGGTTCCTTATTACGTCTTAGGAAATCAGTGGGTCTCGTATGATGATAAGAAGTCTTTTGAAATAAAGGTAATTGCGATATCATAATAGTTATTATTTAATGAATAATAAATGCGTAATACTTAAAGGACCTTTGACCGAACGTGGTATATGTATATATATATTTTTTTTTGGGTTTATGATATTTTCATGCAGTGTATTATTGATGATTTGTATATCTGATATATTTCATGGGAGATTTTTCTTGTGATTTGTGTGATCAATTTTTAAATATAGTATGTAAAAATTGTTTTAGCATATAGTTTTTTGACTACTACAAGTTGTAATTTGTTGGATATTTTCCCTGTAAAAGTGTGCATGGGAATTAAAAAAAATACATGTTTTGGATTTTTGTGTAATATTAACACTTAAAAGTGTTATCACTCGTACCACTCCATCAGGATAGATTGATATAATACATAGTAAATTTTTACTTATTCTTTTGAATTTAGGATATACCTACTACATAATATTATAAAGACAAAAGTTTTTTATCATTGTAGTGTTTTCAGTTTGCAAATTCCGTTTAAAGTGATAATCTATTTGTTTAGTTTCTACCATCGTTAATTCTAGACAGTAACATGAAATGTTATATTTTTATGATATGAATACTTTACATGTTTTAGTTGGACTTCATCGAAAGCTATAAACTGGGTGGAGCAATGGTCTGGAGTTTGGAAACTGATGATTTCAGGGGAAATTGTGGAGAAGGAAAATATCCTCTTGTGTCTTTACTTAACCAAAGAATTCTCGGATCTGGGGTAAGTATTTTAATAATAATAATAATAATAATAAATTTGGATAACTTATAAAGCGCCTATTTCGTAAAATACTACCTGAAGGGCGCTTAAATCGGCTTTAAATCATCTATGAACCTTCTTCCTTGTCTTTTATTCACAATCAATGATGCAAAGAATTTAACCAAGATATTTGCATTGCAATCTTGATTATAAATCTATAAAAATATCCCGATAAATTTATTAAAATATTAGAATGCAAAAATACTAACATCAATGTAAATGTAAGTCAAACAAGTTGATTACGAAAATGAAGGACAAAAGTTTATGTTATTGAAAATAATTAGATAATTAACAATGCATTTTTTAACCTTCTCATACATCGTCGAAATATAAGAGTTTGAAATAATTAAATAGTTTATTTCTACAATCACCCGTTAACTTCCAACTCCATTATCTTGGTAAATCCTAAGTTTACACTTATATATGTGATGACAAGTATTGTGTGTTATAAAAATGTATCGCTTTCTATTTGTAAAGTATTTTTTGATTAACAGCTGCTGGAAAAAATGGCCAAATTTTGCCCATTGTTCCCTTTCCAAGTGCTCATATTATGAATTTGATATTTTTTAAGGTATCATCATCAACCACCACAACAACTCTCAAACCCGATTCTACAACTACAACAGCCAAACCCGAATCTACAACTACAACAGCCAAACCCGAATCTACAACTACAACAGCCAAACCCGAACCTACTCCAGAACCGGAAGTCCCAGTTGAACCAGAAATTATCAATCCAGAGCCTGAAGTAGTTAACCCAGAGACTCCGTCCACCCAAATATGCACCAAAGCTGGGTTTTTCAAGGACCCACTGAACTGCTCCAAGTTCTACCAGTGCTACTTGTCTAGCGGGAAGTATGTGACTGCCCACTTCACTTGTAGCAATGGACTTCTGTTCGATAGCAAAACTAATGTTTGCAACTATCCTCAAGTGGTCACATGCTAGATTAAATGTCTAAGAACAAAATTATATAGAAAATTTAATAAAATAAAATAAATTTGCAATTTATACATTGTTTTATTTTAAAGAAAGCGATACAAAATTGCACATTGTGCTGTAATTGGTTGAAGCTTTCTCCATTTGAAGAAAGGTAAGAATTTTTCAGAATTATTTAATACATTGTTGGCAGGAAATGCTTTAAAGCGTCTTTAACATAATGTTAGTGGAGAGGGTGAAGAATGCTTATAAGCTTATGTATTAATTTTAAATCAAACACAGATTTTTTGAGTCTACTAAGTTGTATTTTATTAACAAAAAACACATAAAAAATTATATTGTGACAATTGTTTCGCCTTGTTAGGGCATTATCAAACGAATGACATTCGTTTGATAATGCCCTAACAAGGCGATACAATTGTCACAATATAATTTTTTATGTGTTTTTTGTTAATAAAATACAACTTAGTAGACTCAAAAAATCTGTGTTTGATTTAAAATTAATACATAAATTAAAATGGAGTTCTACAAATTAAACGCCAAGTCAAAAAATAAAATGCTTATAAGCGTTGAACTTGCTGGTTAGATGAGACTAGGGATTGTAATTAAAACACTTATTATTATCAGTATTTATTAAAGTAATCAGTAATACATAGTCATAGACGCGTAGCGGTTTCCGTATTGACGAAGCACGAGTGTTCCAAGGCGAAGTACGGTGGTGGTCGTAGAGACGCATCGCTGGTGTAGAACTACGATGATACAGTTGAATATCCACAATGAGATGAGCTCAACAAGCTGCTCTCCGGCGCTACCATTGCTCAGGGAGGCGTCCTGCCCAACATCTTGGCCATGCTCCAGCCCAAAAGGACCAAGAAGGGGCAATAATACGGCAGCTCCACTTTACCCCCTTCAGACTCAGCGGATTGACGACGTTTTTCTTTAATATAATAATTTTTTTTTTATCATTATCATTTCCATATCATAATCCATTCGGTATGAGGTAGTATTTTACGAAAATGGCGCTGTATAAATCATCCAAAATTATTAATACTAGTCGCGGTACTGGTGGAGAATTGTGATCAACTGTGAGCACTGGTCAAGGACTGAGATGGTAGCTTCTGGGGGCTCAGCCTATATTTACCCTCCAGATCCTTTGTTCCCCTCCAGATGTTATGTTATTTCCAGACGCTATTCGATACCCAGGACGTAAGAAACCGCGTCGGCCGTAACATTGTCCTATGGTATGCTTTCTTCGAATCAGCAATTGTTATCTGCAATCTGCAACTGCTATTGGTGTCTGGTGCCTGTTATTGCTGCTAGACGTTACTTAATACTTAGAGGTGAATGCCACCACGGTGTTCTATTTACTTACATTTGGTACGGCGTGAGATGCCAAAAAACATTATACAGATCGGAATTGGGTTTGCGGTCACTAGTGATTAGTAAACAACCCTAATTAGTATACTAATTAGGGAGGTTGATGAAAAAACCGCCCGCAAACAATGTGTTAATATATTACAACGGAGCTTGAAATAATATTTCAATACATTTACTTCTTTTTTTGTGGGGGGAAAAAGCACCATGGACACTTTATAGGTAGTGCCGAATCCTCCCGGCTTAAGCCCCCCTCGTTCTTTACTGCTCGGTTCCTACCTTGCGGTTTACCCGAGGCAACAAAGTCTGTCTAGATTAGTAGGCTGCTCTGATGGCAGCAGTAGGAGCTCTTTAGACGGCAGCAGCAAATGCTGCCCAGATGGCAGCGGAGAAGGTTTCCCACACGGCAGCAACAGAAGCTGCCCAGCGAAGGGTGCTCAGCTGGTTGATGTTGTTCTGGCTGCGGTGTAAATGCAATAAATTCATTATATGAACTACACTAATCCGCTCATTCTGATACTCGATCCAGGACGGATCGTTCTGATGCTCTTGATGAAGCTTCCACCATCAGTTGTAAATGTTCTTCTTCAGCCCCCAGGGCGGCTTCTTCTGCCACCAGTCATGCCTTCTCCGCCTCGCCCTTTTTGCTGCGATCCTCGCTTTCTGCCTGGTCACCCTTACCCGTATGGCAGATATCTCCAGGCATCTATGGGCTGTTCAACGTATGAGGAGCTTTTTTTTTAGATGGGAATTGCATTTATTATTTACCTCGCTTATTATGTACAAGGTTTATAGATGATTTAGTGGATTTTTGTTTCTTCTAGCAAATTAAATATGTTTTTATTTGAATCTGTGTTGGGAACAGGAGGGATTATCTAGTGTGGGCCAAACAGGAACTTCTCAGCATTTGCTCATTGCTGGGAGGAAACCACGTTGCACTCCTCAGGAGAAGGCGGACTGTTGACTGACATCAGCAGTCCTTCCATTCCACAAGAAGAGGGTTCGGCATTTTGTGTCCTACTTTGGTTTATGTTACCAATGTCCTTCACTATTTTGTTTTTTGTATGAGGAGCTGAAGAGGGTGGCGCACAATAGACCAGAATGGCGAAGGTGTCATTTCGCTGCAGACCAATCCTCAAGATTGAGACCACAGAGACAAAAAATAGATGCTTCATTCCTATTGAAACACTTTTGAATTATATGCTCTTTTTTGACAATCTTACCAGATGAGATAAGGTTTTTTCTACTAGTTTATTCATGCGTTTGATGTTAGCTGAATTTTTTTCTTCCACTAGCAACATCAGTTTTTCTCTTTGTTTAAGATTTTCCTCCCGCAGAGCCTTCAGCTGGGATCGACGTCTATCAATCTCTTTGAGCAACACTCCCATTCTACTCTTTCTCTTCTTTGAGGGGAGATTTGAAGAGTAGGATTCCTCAGTAGAAGACGCGTGTGACGAAGGACTCGGAGCTCGGTCAGACAGCGAAGGGGGTGGGTCTCCAGAATCCAAGATCACAAGTTGAATATCCTGAATATACTGTAAAGCATAACAACAAAAAAAATTACAAACATTTTAATCACCTTAACCTTTATTTTATTTATTGTTTCGGCATTGACTTTGTGGTAAGACATGTTACAATGATTAAAGAAAACACTTGTTTTATACCACTTGAGTTTTATTAAAAACAATAATTATTATAACCCTTATCCGCACCCAATGGTGCATAGGGCACTGCATCGAATTGACGCAGTGTTATCTTGATCATTACTTACACGAAAGCAAGGTGATCACTCTTGTGCTTCAGGAACCAGTCCAGGGTAATATTAAATAAATAATACAGTGTAAAATCCTTAATATTTATTTTCACCCCCCCTGGGAATCAAACCCGGGACCTCCAGTACGGTAGCTAAACACGCTGACCATTACACCACGGAGGCGGACGTATAAAGACAATAATAAAACTAATAAAACTCAAGTGGTATAAAACAAGTGTTTTCTTTAATCACCTTAATCTTTGCTGAAGTATGGACGTAAATAAACGTCAGTGTAAAATTTACAGAAGTAAATTTTCTAGAAGTACCCCGGTGTAGGCAGTGAAACGGATTAGTATTTAGTTCAGTTAGTCAGCTAGATCCGATTCCGACCCGATGTTGGCCGGTACACAGACGCCCACAACCCCGACCAGCACAGCAGAGTAAGTAATGTAATTGAAAGCTGTCCCACCGCATGCCCAGATCTGATACAGAAGCATCCCGGCTGCCTGACAGTTCTGCTCTTGCTAAGCAATTTTTTTTTCTTAAACTAAGTTGCGATATTTTTTGAAAATGTGAAACAATATAAAATGGTATCTCGATTTAACTGTGAATTTATATTTAAAAGCTTTCAATATACCTGTCACTGCCAATCTAAATAAATACAAGATTGTAAGTCCGTCACCAAAATTTTCTAGAAGTTCCCCAGTGTAGGCAGTGAAAGGGATTAGTGTTTAGTTGAATTAGTCAGCTAGATCCGATTACGACTCGACGTTGGCCGGTACACAGACGCCCACAACCCGACCAGCACAGCAGACAGACACGGAACAGTGTTCCGTGTTCCAGTAAGTAATGTAATGTAAAACTTGTGCTATGAGTAGGCTTACCATACGTCCCGGTTTGACCGGGATTGTCCCGGTTTCAGACACGGGACCCGGTGTCCCGACTGGTTTAGACTTTGTCACGGTTTGCGCGAGCACTGTCTACTTATCTGTTCAATTTTGAAGCGTCGGCAAAATAAAAATGTATTTAGAGAGTGTTCTAGTTTAAAAGAATTAATTATTTGTTCCAAATATTTAAAAAAAAATTATAATTGTATTTGAAGGTGTTACACTCCTTAACAATTTATGTAATTTTACATAACAACATTTTGAGTGTGTACAAATCTGGATTATCTCCAATTATAGGAGTATTTTTCATATTATTTTTTGACATCTCATCAAAGACAAAGAAGAATATGGAAGTCTGGGGATTTACGGGGCTGACGACCGTCATAGGCTGGTTTAAGTGATCACTTTACACACGTGTAACATTCACCAATTCTACCCATTATTGACAACCACACCACTCAAATTCTTGGAAGTTCTATATATATGAACCAATTTAGAAACATTGTTTTTGAATCACTAGAGACTCTATTGGTGAGATGAAAAGAAGCTTTTTATTGAGCAGAAACTCTTTAATTAGTATGTGAGGTCGACTTCCATATCCTTCTTCATCTTTGATGAGATGTCAAAAAATAATATGAATTTTATATAAATAAACGTTTATAAAAAAATACATACAAATTTAGTATTTTTTCGGATTATCGTATTTTACATTGATTTCTATGGGAAAAATGTTTCGCTTAGCGAGTAAGATGCTGGAATGACTTATGCTCGTTATAAAAGGGTTCCACTGTATTTGTTTTTTTCCCTACCTGTCCTGGTTTGGAGCTTTATAATTATGGTAAGCCTAGCTATGAGGTTAGACTTGGAAGAGAAAGATTAAAAATAGCAGGCAAAAACTTTTACAACAAACCTTCTTCCACTCCTCCGCAGATTTTTTGCAGCCGTTAGCATCATTGTCAAGCATTTCACGGAGATTCTCAAATTCTACATGAGATGTTTGCTCATCTTGAGACGGCTGAGATATATAATTGTGATTACCAGACCTAGTAATGAGAAAACATATTAATAATTATGCAGCATTGCAGATTAGAATCAAAATTAAGAGGCGTATTTACTATGCACAAACCTATCGACAAAATAAGTAGAGTTCTCCGATTTTGGACTAGTTGGAAAGGGACTCTTCTGGTGGTTTGTCATTTCAGAAAACCGGTAAACTAATTTATATGTTACGCACACGATTTATAAGCAGTCATACGCAAAACAAAAAATATTGGTAATATTTACGTTTTAAAAATAAAAATGAAAACGACAAAGAATACATTCAAAACACCGCAGTTATAATATTGTTGACATGTGCACGCTTGTATACGTTTTTTAAAATCATAGAAAAAATGAGTTATGAGAGCTGTCATTCGGTGAGTGCGTTTAGTTACTTAAAGCTTTCGTAGGATGGTCACGCCGTTAAGCGGTTCCCAAACTAATAATAATTATATCGTCTTGAAGAGGATGATCTAGATCGCATGTTCTTTGGGTGCCCGCTAAATGACGTCTTCCCGAGATTCCTTTCAGACCTCTCCAGCATAAACGTCCCATTTCCCACTAACATCTCAACCTTATCAATCTCCCCAAACAAACTTGTAAATAAAATAATTTGTAAATATCTTAAAATTAATTGTATTAGTTTGTAAAGGTGTATGATAACTCACTTAAATAACTCACTTAACAAACAAACATTACTAATAAAACTAACCCCACTAACAGGAATACTAATTTTTGAAAGTTAAATGTAAATAAAAAATAACTCGACACTGGCTAGAACAATAAAGATTGGTAAAAAGCCATTAAAAAGAAGAAGAAGAAGATAATAATTATTTTGTCCAAATATGAACTGATCTGCTCAAAAATATTATTCGATTTCTTCCTAAACCGATCTGCTTTGATCTGATGGGAAGTAATTTACTTTCGTCTAAGGGTCATAATATATTGGCGGACATTCTATTAATTGTGACAAGTGAAACTATATGCAGAAATTTACCAAGTTTTATTGATGGTTTCGACAATAGACACATAACGACGCCTCAGTTGAAGAAGTTACATTTGCTTAGAGAAATTATTCTTAGGCACATCACATCAGTCTTATTGGTGCTACAAATATTATAGGAATAAATTGCATATTTATTGACTAATTATATTTAAATTGAATTAAAAAAATTACAAGTGATGTGTTACGCTAATTGAATTGTATCCTCTCTGCCTACCCTTTCAGAAGGCGTTGTGTTGGTAGTAGTAGTATATGTGGTCGATTTAGTTTGGCCTTTTTGAACTTATTAAGTGTGAATTCGAAGGATCGGGAGACGATCATCAGATAATGGTTTGGAACAATTCACAAATTCAGACACTAAGTTTAGCATAAAGCATTCTAGGAATTAAAACTAGGTTTCTCTCTCTTTGTTTGCTCAGTGCAAACTAAAGAAGATAGAAAGAGATAATGTTAGAAGAGTATTTGTCGGTTAAAAAGAGACAGACTGTAAATTGCAGTGCGCTATCTTTTTCTTATACACGGGATATTAACACTGAATGTTTGAATATCGAAATGCGTGTATTACGAGCTATGTAAAGTATATTCGGTGGTAACGGCGGTATGTTTTGACTTTTCTAGTTTGTTATCGTTTCCGTTGCTAGGGTGAAAAGTCCGCCTGGAAATGACCTGGAATTTAAGATCGGGGCTGTTAAATAATTAAACATTTTAACAAAAATGGTTGATATGGATTGGAGGACGATTTTGTCTTTCAATCATGAAGATATCGCGGATGACGACAAAGAGAAGATATATGACGGAATAATATGGATCGACCCCGGGGATATAGAAATGAGTTTTGGAGATATGAAAGGGCTGTTTATAGTTGCGCAAGAAATATTACGATACAAAGGAGAACAGGTAAATTGCGATACGTAATTTCGGTATTGTATGTTTATAATTATAATACCACCAATAGATGGCTGTAGTAAAGTTCCAGTAATTCAAGAACAACGTTTCGAAATTGGTTCATATATATATAGAAATTCCAAGAATTTGAATACTGTGGTTTTCAATAATGGGTAGAATTTGTGAATGTTACATGTGTGTAAAGTGATCACTTAAACCAGCCTATGACGGTCATCAGCCCCGTAAATGCCCAGACTTCCATATTCTTCTTCATCTTTAATGAGATGTCAAAAAATAATATGAAAATAACTCCTGTAATTGGAGATAATCCAGATTTTGTGAACAAGTATTTTGACACACTCAAAATGTTGTAAATAAATTATATTTATTTATTTTGTTGTATTGTTTTCTTGATGGAATCCAAGAAGAGAAAATATTTTGTAGTTTAGAAGTACCATTGATGGATAGTTAACTAATTAATAGTGATAATAAATTTGAATATTTATAAACAGCATTTTTTATAGAATTTTGCCTAAGGGTCAGCTGATAGCTGCACATTTTAGGGGAAACCTAAAAGAATACCCTTTAAAGTCACCACCCCTCGGTGTTGGAAGTTAAAAAAGCATTTTATTGAAACCATGTCAAGTTTTCATTTAAAACAAATATATTCTAATCATTTAATAACAAAATTTCCAACCGTCAAAGTCCCGAGCGTGCTATTGGAAAATGGTGTTATGTAGAAAGATACTAGTAATTTTTACATAACAGTTTAAGGTAATTTGTTAAATATGAAGAAACTTATGAATTATGATTTTTACCAATTCTTTTCTCATACAAATCGGTCACAAGAAAAAGTGGGAGTTGCGGGCAGTGGCGTGCACATAATTTTTAATCAGGTTAGGCAGAAGAGTTGGGTAGTGTTTCACTAAAAAGTTCATATATATTTAGTTCCATATAGAAACACTGGTCATGTTTCTACATGGAATGCGAGTTATCCAGGGTAGGTAGGCACTGTTTTCTGCCTACATAGAATCCATCTCCCCCTCCCGGAAACTCTGCGACCTAAAGTACGCAGATGATGCTGTTTTAATTGATGACTCTGTCGAGGGTCTTCAATTGATCGTCGACAGGGTAAATAGGTACTCTACGCACATGGGGCTTACAATAAATGTTGCAAAAACCCATGTGTTGTGCAACAGCTCATGCCTAGATGCCCAACAACCCTTGATGTTGAGTAACCAGCGCATCGAAAAGGTCGAGAGTTTACTTAAGTAAGTACTTGGGAATGTACGCGACTGAAAATGGCAGCCTTCAAAAGGAACTGGGAGTGCGATTAGGACTCACTGGGTCCGCATTTAACAGTATGAAGGCTGTCTGGAGATCGGATTTATACTCGGTGAAAACCAAATGCCGCCTATACAATGCCTGCATTGCTCCTGTTCTCTTATACGGCTGTGAAACATGGCACCTTACAAGGGCCCAGAGCAGCCGTGTACTAAGCTTTGAGAATAGGTGTTTGCGGAGAATCTTAGGCGTGCGGTGGTTTGACTTTGTGAGGAATGAAGAGATAAGGCGTAGGACGCAGCAAATCTTGGTCACAACTGTCGTCAAGAAAAGGCGATTCAGTTGGCTTGGCCATGTACTTCGCATGCCTCCTGAGAGCCTTAATCAAGCTTGCCTCTTTTACAAGGCATCAGGTTCGCGCCGCCCAGGACGACCACTGCTGACAATTCGTCGGCAGTTCTCGTCAGAACTTCGGGATGCGGATCTGACTTGGGAGGATGCAAGGGAGCTGGCAGCCGACAGAAAAGCCTGGAGACAGTTTGTGGACTCCATATGCTCCACCTAGGGAGCGGATATGGTTATTATTATTATTATTATTATAGAATGCACGCCTTTTCTTCTTCTTTTTTTTAATGGCTTATCACCCATCTTGGGTGTTATAGCCAGTGTCGAGTTATTAATGCTCGCCTCTGGTTGCGGGGATACTTTTTTGTACCTGAACATATGGAATATGGGATATTGTTGCGCTCGGGCAATAATATAGCAGACATATCACATATGTTTGTATGAGTAGGAGAGTTAATATAAATAATTATAAATCCGTTTTTTTAAACGCTACATATTTTTATTATAAATAATATTTTTTCTCATTTAGGTGCAGTCACTTACCTCGGAACTAGATAATATGGCGGAGAAACAAGGTGAAATGGAAGCTGAGTTCAAACTTAGCAATTTAAGAAAAAATGGTAATTTTCATTAATTTATTACACATTGTTTCGTTTTCTTTATAAAATAAATGTAAAAAATAGTTTTAATTTAAGAACTGACTATTTATTTGATTATTTTGATTATAAGTCTGTGTTTTCCCTTTTCTTTGTGGTAAACCAGAACTTTCTTTGTAGGCTAATTTGAAAAGGAACTGGCATTTTATTAGAATCATCTCAATTTTCTTTCAATAGGTTAAATATCGGGGTATTACATTTTTTCGTAGTAGCATTTATATAGAAAAATCGCAAGATAATCTGTAATATTCTTATTGAAATCTGTGAAGGCGAAGAAGAAGATGAAATGGATTAATCTATTTATATGTATTTCAATATAAGTATATTTTGACCAAACAAAACCAAATAACTGCCCGTGTGATAGTATTTAATGAAAATGGAGCTTAATAAATTTTCCTAAATAATTATTATTATTTTTAGGATACAATAAAATTAATAATAATAAAATTAACCAACTTCTATTTCAGTATTTTTGTAAATCATCAACCTAAGGATACTTTACAATTTTTATCTCCAATTTACAATGACTACTGTACTATAATGGATGATTTTTTTTTCAGAATCTTTGCAACAACGAGAATTATTAGAACAAAACGAACAGAAGGACATTGTAATTGAATCGAATAAATCCATTATTGAAAAGGTGACATTTGTATTGTTTATTAACAAATGTACTTATCTATATTTTAGTATAGTAAAACTCTGCTTAATACTGCTCCCTTTAATACTGTTTCAGTATTAGGAATTATTATAGGGATTCTCCAAAATTACATGTGATATGATATTTTGTTCCATATGATATTCGCATGAAATTGGGCTACGTTGGTTTGGGCAGCTATCATAATCAACGAAACATCTTAAATTATGCCTTGATTAAAATAATGCATTAAAAACACCATAAGTGCACTGTGTTCTGTAAATGTCACAACTGATTTGAATATGTTAACCAGGCTAAAAATCTTGCAAATTTGATCAAATGGAAATGGCTGAATAGTAAGGCAAAAAAATGTGTTTTATTTGTCGCTTATTGATAAAAATTGAAATAATATATGGTTTCACAGCTCACTTTAAAGATTTCTTCGCTTGAAGAACAAGTCGCTAACTTGCTGAAGGACAAAAATGGCGACAGCTCTTCGACATCCGATCCTGTATCGGAGATTGACAGGATCAAGGAATTGGGA
This sequence comes from Brachycentrus maculatus, assembly GCF_059751285.1. Lineage (NCBI taxonomy): Eukaryota > Metazoa > Arthropoda > Insecta > Trichoptera > Brachycentridae > Brachycentrus > Brachycentrus maculatus. Next base: position 355,725 of record NW_028281114.1, read on the forward strand.
GATGCTCTTAAAAAGAAAAATGGCCACATTAAAGAGTTGCTCAGTGACATCCAGGTAAACTTCTTGCAATAAACTGAACCAGGTATCTGAGAAACCGTATTACACTATCTGATAAGGTTTTGAAATTAATGACAGCTGGGAATCGACATTGTAGGAGGCTAATCCTTTTTTAAAACAGGCCACTAGGCCTAAACCAAGAAGGAGAAGAAGAAGAAGAATAAAAAGAAATTCTGTGTAATAGAACTGTATATTTTTCTCATAAAAATAAGTTACAACGTTTTGAGTGTGTCAGAATACTTGTTCACAAAATCTGGATTATCTCCAATTACAGGAGCTATTTTCATATTATTTTTTGACATCTCATCAAAGATGAAGAAGAAGTCTGGTCAAATTATAAGCTTAAATAATAAAAATGAAAATGGTATTTTCTGGCGTTTCTTATGTGTGTGATCCAGGATTCAGACCTCACATACTAATATAAGAGTTTCTGCTTAGTAAAAAGCTTCTTTACATCTCACCAATAGATGTCTCTAGTGAAGTTCTAGTGATTCAAGAACAAGGTTTCTAAATTGGTTCATATACATATACAGAACTTCCAAGAATTTGAGTAGTGTGGTTGTCAATAATGGGTAGAATTGGTAAATGTTACACGTGTGTAAAGTGATCACTTAAACCAGCCTATGACGGTCGTCAGCCCGTAAATGCCCAGACTTCCATATTCTTCTTCATCTTTGATGAGAAATCAAAAAATAATACAAAAACAAGTTATTTTTTCTCCACTTAATTATTCACTAGCTGTACACGCATTGCTATGGCTCAATCTGGTTGAATGGAAAGAAAAGAGAATAGAAAGTACACATTTCTATTATGTTTCATTTCACAATGCCTGTGAATCGATTAAAATATTAATAATCTATGAAACAACAATGCAATATAAAGCATTGAAAATGTTAAGTGACAGGTCCGCCGTAAGTAATATTTAGTATTTTGTGTGATGTTGGTACGTTCAACAGATGGCGCTACTATTGCGGTCCAAAATGCTGTTTTTCAATTTTGTAATGTAATGTTGGGTCAAAATTATGAAGAAATCGATGAATAACTTTACATTTAAGATATTGAAATTAATTTATATAGATATATGTACAAAATTATTCGGAGAGAAATCCCTGCTAAAAAATTATTCCTCTGAAGTTTTGAGATCTGAAGGGCACGATGTATATCTTCATATATAATAATTATCAAGTTAAGACCACATAGATTTCATGCGGTACCCTAAGCACCATATTAGTGCAAATATAGATCACAGATGTACTTGAATTACGTGATTTTTTTTAAATACGGAAGATAAAATACATTACTCAAATTATTGTTTTGTTTTTATTTTAATATTTGATATGCTTTGAGTAGGTACTTTCCAGAAAAGACGCTTGTCAACACTTATTTTTGTGTTCATTCAGTAGAACAGTTTTCAAATTCCAAAATTTTCTTATGTGTTTTCTCTCATTTGTTTTCTTTTAAAAATATTTTTCTTTTCCCGCCTCTTTTCTCCCGGCTGTCAAAAGTTAAAAAAAAAGTTGAATTGTTACCAAATTTTGTTAATTAATATTTAAATTATAATTTTGCTAACATTCAATGATTTATTTTCAGGTTATCAGCGAGGAAAATAAGGCTCTGCGTAGTAAACTCAATCACACCAAAGAAAAGTTATCAGAGGCGACTTTTGATATAAAAAATCTCTCCCTTTTAGTTACCAATACAAGGGGAGAAAATATGAATCTTCAAGGTACCACAACTATTATTCTAACCTTACTACACTACCATAACGCCATTTCTGTGCAAGGGTTAAGCAGTGAGGATGGAACAGCATACTTGGTTGTCCTGACATACAGACAGCTTCTTCTTCTATATGCACACATTTTGTCATACATGCCAATTAGTTGTGTAGACTTTTGAAACAACCAGATTTTAGGTTCTGATTGATTTTGTTATGCCGAGTCTTTCTTGGCTGCCTTCATTCTTTTCCATCATTCACATTTGCCAAATATACTCCTTCAGTCATTTTATTTCGTCATCCATTCGATCCATGTGTCTAAACCAGCTCGAAGACCCTTTCCTAATCTTTTGAGACTTGTCTGCAGGTAGAATAGTAAGGATAGGGAAGGTTGATGTGAAAAATACATCACAAACACCCAGACCAACTAAAATAAATATTTCTTGAATTTTTTGCAGTAGACAGACAGGAATTGAATCATATTCGTCTATCTATTTTTGCCACAGCTCTTTCATATATCAGTTTCCACACATTTGACAATAGATTCTAGACAAAATTTTGAGTGTGCCCAAATACTTGTTCACAAAATCTGGATTATCTCCAATTGCAGGAGTTATTTTCAATTGGAGATAATCCAGACTTTGTGAACAGGTATTTGGACACACTCAAAATGTTGTAAATAAATTATCTGGTCAAATTATAAGCTTAAATAATAAAAATGAAAATGGTATTTTCTGGCATTTCTCATGTGTGTGATTATAATCCAGGATTCGGACTTCACATACTAATATAACAGTTTCTGCTTAATAAAAAGCTTCTTTACATCTCACCAATAGATGTCTCTAGTGAAGTTCTAGTGATTCAAGAACAAGGTTTCTAAATTGGTCCAAATATATATTCTAGAACTTCCAAGAATTTGAGTAGTGTGGTTGTCAATAATGGGTAGAATTGGTGAATGTAACACATGTGTAAAGTGATCACTTAAACCAGCCTATGACGGTTGTCAGCCCCGTAAATGCCCAGTCTTCCATAATCTTCTTCATCTTTGATGAGATGTCAAAAAATAAGATTCTAGACAAATGATATACGGGTAGACCATAATGGCATCATTGCAATCATATTTTCATTGAGAAATGTTGTGTACTTTCAGCTAATATAGAGAAATTGAATAATGTAAACGCGTCATTAAAGGACCAAGTGAATGGGCTTGTAGAAATAACCAAAGAACAAGATTCACAATTGGATGAATTTGCCGAACAAATGGATTCCAGGATAACCCAATGGAAGGTATTCTTTTTTTCGCTTCATATTTTAGTTTTTTTTAAAAGAGAAATTTTGTGTTTTTTATTATTTACAAAAAATACTTAAAATTTATATATTTCCGTGAGCCTTAAGGTGGAGACTGACCGGAGTATTTAGTCGTAACGTAACACGTTACGATGCGAGCATTCAGGCAGTCAGTACAGCGAGCCGAGCGCTCCATCCATAGTTTTGGATGCTCGCTGATGCTAGCCGCGAGCGATGTTACGACGTTATGTTACAACGAAATGCTCCGGTCAGTCTCCACCTTAAGTGGCTCATTATTAGAAATAGGTATCAAATTGTGGTAGAGTGGGTTCAGGTTCAGGTTCAGTGCTGCAGAACAGCGTTTATTATTTAATATAATTTTGTACTTAAGTTATACATATTTATATATAAACATATATTTATTATTATTTTTTTATTGGACACTGTCTATCCTCACTAGGTATTTGAAGATACCTGTTCTGAGGTAGGCAGGTTATGATTATTCGTTCGAACCGTGAAACTCTGATTGAAGCGTCCGCGATACTAACCACTGGACCACAACCCGACACTTCTTCATATCTTCTTCTTCTTACCCTTTTCTGCACCCAATGTCTATAGGGCACTGCATCATATTGACACAGTTTTATATTGATCCTAATTTGTATTAAGGCAAGGTGATCAATCTTGTGATTGTATTAAACAAATATTAGTGTAAATAATCACTTATATTTATTTTTACCCCCCTGGAAAATCGTACCTGGGTACTCCAGCACTGTAACCAAACACACTAACCACTACACGACATAGACGGGAAAAATTTCATCATAAGTGTTTACTTCAATTACATACTATCTTTTTTAAGATTTTTACTGGTGTCTTAATATAGACGAAGTTCTTTTTTTCTTTTTAACCCTTATCCACACCCAATGGTGCATAGGGCACTGCATCATAGTGACGCAGTGTTAACTTGATCGTTGATTGCATGAAGACAAGGTGATCAGCCCTCCGCTTCAGGTACCAGTCCAGGGTAATATTGAATAAATATTAGAGTGAAAAAATCACTTTTATTTATTTGACCCCCCCCTCGGAATCGAACCCGGGACCTCCGGTACGGCAGCCGAGCGTGCTGACCATTACACTACGGAGGCGAGCAATAGATGAAGTAACTAAAATGTAAATATGTAAGTGTGTTAAGTGCTGGTTTTATACACTGTCTAACAGTCACTGTTCTACCCGTGAATTACAACCATATGATTCAACTTTGTATGTACATGTTCCAAGTAAAAATTCAAAATTTTATTTTAACTATAGATTTTCTCAATTGAACATTTATTGAACATCTATCTATCATGCAATTTATACTTCACTTCAAACCCTTATCCGCACCTCAGTGGTGCATAGGGCACTGCATCATGTAAATGCAGTGTTATCTTGATCATTAACACATGAAGGAAAGGTGATCAGCCCTCCGCCTCAGGTACCAGTCCAGGGTAATATTGAAAAAATATTACAGTGAAAAAATCACTTATATGTATTTAACCCCACCTGGGAATCGAACCCGGGATCTCCAGTACGGTAGGCGAGCTCGCTGACCATTACACTATGGAGGCGGACAATCTGCTTCGCAATTTATACAATTTAAATAAAATTCAAAATATTGTAAATGTTCTTAACAGTTGACAATGATGAAACAACCAATCAATTCTATATAAAACCTAGTCGGCTTTTGTTTTTAATCTAGAATATTTTGATTATATTAAATAAATATATTTCAGGATATTTTGGATGGAAAAGAGGCAGAAATAGAAAAATTACAAACGGTAAACGCTGATTTACAAGATAAGAATTCTCAAAAGTTTGACCAGAAGGAGCCGGAATTTTATTCTAAGGTACTGCTTATATTCATATAATGACGTATTATTATTTTTGATTATTTTTTTTTTCTTAAAATTTTGTGGCAATGTTATATTTAATAAATCTGGGTTTCAACTTACCACAAACTTTGTGTTATTACATTAATAATAATGATAATAAAACCCTTATCCGCACCCCAATGGTGCATAGGGCACTGCGTCATATAAACGCAGTGTTATCTTGATCGTTTACACATGAAGGAAAGGTGATCAGGCCTCCGCTTCAAGTACCAGTCCAGGGTAATATTGAATAAATATTACAGTGAAAAAATCACTCATATTTATTCTTACCTCCCTGGGAATCGAACCCGGGTCCTCCAGAACGGTAGCCGAGCGTGCTGACCATTACACTACGGAGGCGGACATTATTACATTATGTTTGTGTTAACTTTTTTTGGTTGTTTTTTTTTTAAATATAATTTTAAATGGTGTTGACAAATGCTTACTCAAATATCCAAGGTGGTTTTGAATATTTGAAATTTAGTATATGTATGTACATAGTATGAAAATAATAAAAAATAATAAAATATTTGTTTTATTTTATTTCTAAACTTTAATGGTTTTAGATAATAAGACAGAGAGAAGAACAGATTATATGTCTTCAAGATAAGCTACAGGAGGCTTCTGAAGACATGATGAAATCAGCTAAGACTATTGAAGGTATAGTATAAATTAAACTAATCAGTAATTATTAAAGAGAGCGAAAGATGAACTTACACGATGAATGACAAGAAAAAGCTTTATATTTAGTCAGTATGTTCTCAAGGGATTGGAACGTGGATTTGTATATTGAAACCGAGAAAAACTTGGCACGATCAAGTATGCCGAATACTTGAAAGTGGTCCGGTTAGGAGTCGAAACAATCTGCGGGTATGTATGAGGAGATGCATGAACGTGAAAGAGGTGAAGAATGTTTGCAAGGACAGAGTGTTCTGGCGTTCTATTCTCTCTGCGGTGAAGCGGCGTGATGGTTAGTTAGTTAGTTAGTTTTTGAATGCAGGGAATATAATAAATGATACTTAAAATGAAGTGACTGTAAATAAAAAATATGTCCATGAAAGCCAAATTGACACTTCACAATGAAGTGCTAAAACTGACACTGATATATGGAAGCGAAACATGGAGTGGCAAAAGAAGGATGAAAGTAGAGTGAATGCCGTTGAAATGCGTTCCGTCAGACAAATGAAGGTACTGTAGAACGGGGCTACTTGAACTTTGATGTGTTACTTGAGCCCAGTATAAAATAGAGATTTAAATCTTTATTTGGACTACAATAATGAACGTATCGTGACAATAAGTGTCACCTGTCAGGGAAACAATGAATCATGTCGATACGTTCATTATTGTAGACCAAATACAGATCTAAATATTTTTTTGTACTGGGCTCAAGTAACACATTAAAGTTCAAGTAGCCCCGTTCTACGGTATAACAAAAGAATATATGGCTAAACTAGGGATAATTGAACACGTTCACTGCTTTAAAATAATGTTAATTCTTTAAAACATGCTAGATTTTTTTCTTCTTGTTTCCAGCAGTAATAAGTGTCTTTATTACCAATTAAATAAATTTTTGTAAAAAAAATTTTGTGATATATTTGCCCATTTATACCTATCACACGGATTTGTGTATCCAATTCTCGGCAGCAGTGTACGCAATAGACTGACGCGTTTGTATGTTGATGTGCGCGATCACGGATCTGTGTAGTGGGCACCATGCGCTAGACGCATGATACACGGATCCGTGTTAGGCATGCAAAGTGTTAAGAAAAGTAATATCCCATTTGAATCTTCACGATCTCAATAAAAAAGATAATTGTAGTAAGCAATTTTTCTTCCCGAAGGGCTGAAGAGTGCCAGGGCCGCTCTGGAGGTGGCCGTGGAGAGACTGAAGATGGGCATTTCCCAGGAAACGGAAGACAGCCGCCTGCTAGAGAGGCTCCGGGCCGAAATGGAGAGAAGTTTGGTAGACAGAGATGATCTGGAGGAGTGTCTGAAGGTCAAAGAGGCAGAGGTATAGATGAAATGATATTATCAAATCGTTCACTCCTTTCAAGAACGTCATAAATAAAAATACTCGATTTTTCAGGAGAATGTTTTTAAAGTTTTAAAATATAACACAACGTATTAAAAATAAATATCAAGCCACTTATTGAACTTTTTATTATGCAACAGATCTTTTTAGGTAAAACCTGAAGGTTTTTTCTCCATTTGAAAAATATTTATTATATTTAAAAAAAATAATTAAACAACACCTTTTCTACAAAATGCAAAAACAACATTTTCTGCCCTGTAGCGGGCAAATATTAAGTTAAAAATATGCCTCTTTTGCTGGGATATAGTACATTTTTTGGGTATACCGAAAACATGCACAACTGAAAATTGATGTTTTTTATATATATATATATATTATGTAGTTGAAAGGAGTGAGCGAAATGTATTAAATATTGAATACACATTGAATGTTATGTATTGAATATTTTATTATCTATTTGTAAAATATTTAAGTACATGTCTGCCTTCGCAGTGTAATGGTTAGCACACTCGGATACTGTACTGGAGGTGCCGGGTTGGATTCCCACGGGGGGGATATAAAATAAATATATTATAAGTGATTTTTCACTCTAATATTTATGCAATATTACCCCAGAGTGGTACCTGAAGTGCAGGGCTGATGACCTTTCCTTCATTTGTTAATGATCAAGATAACACTGATTTTATATGATGCAGTGCCCTATGCACCATTGGGGTACAGATAAGGGTTTGGAGTTTGAAGAAGACATATTCATGCTTTTAATATTACCATGAGTTACAAAATACAATACTCATTTTGGGACATTTACATAGTTTCATATTTAATACATGTACAGACTCATACATATATACAAATGAAATCGTTTATGTATACATATTTAAATATTTATAATATTTAAAAATACAATAAAAGTAAAAGGGATAAATATTATGACAAGAGGTAAAAAAGTAGCAAGACAAGAATACATACTTGTATAAATGGAAACACCCCTATTTGCAAAATTTCTTAAAAATAATTATATATTTTAAAATAGATAAGTAATTTAGGGATTGGCTTCTGCTAAATAAACATTATCTCAATGAAAAAAAAAACGGTTAATTTTTTCAATATACATTTATGTATTTTATATATTCATATTGTAATATCTTTAAAAAACTGTTAAATTTATTGAAAATCTCTTTGTAATAATAATTTCTCAGTTAGTGGAAGCTTTGAAGCTGATAAATCAATACGAACATAGCGAGAGTGGATTGAAAGATGCCCTGGAAGCCAACAAGAAGGCCAAACAGCAGATCAAAGTGAGGGATGATCACATTCACCAATTAGTGGCTGAGAATAACAAGTTCACCCATGTCCTGGACCAAATGCAGCTGGAGAATTCTGTTATGAGGTGAATATTTTTGTTATTTTCACTTGAGTTATCTTAGGTGCGAATTTTAATCCTACTTCATTAAGGGTGTACTCGCAAATATAAAATTAAGTACGTGACCGACTGCGCGGGTAGCTACATGTGTGTCCGCATACAATATTTTTTTAGAAAATATATTTTGGAATAATATATTTTTTACATATTTATTAAAAATATGTACATTTATTTTTTTCAACTCTTTTCTTTTCAAAACCATATATTTATTTTGAAGATTTTTTTTTTCTTTACAAAAAACAGTGTTTTAAACAACAAAATTAAATTACGTCAAACGTTATCTGGGTTTAAAGAAAATTAAGTTACAAGCTATCGATCATCCCGCCTTAATTGATTCGACAGTCACATTGTGGTAAAGATCTATGAATTTTTAATTTAAGTTTTACTTAAATAAATACCACTTTTTTTTTAAAATGTATTGTGACACGTGTTTAAATGCATTAAGCATCATTTTAAACAGTGTTTGAAAGTGATGCGGAATATCGAAACATATGTCACAATAGATTATAAGAAATAGTGGTATTTACCGAGTAAAACTTAAATTAAAAATGAAATATTTTTGCCTTTTAATCTTCAAATAAAGCGATGATTAAAAATGTTAGACATTTCATTGAAAACATATAATTTCTATAAATTTGCTTTATTTGTCTATACGAAAATTGTAATGGGGATGCATGCTACATGCGCGACGACACTTGTGATAGCACTTGTTGACGCCCAAATTAAACAGGACACTTGAGTCCCCTTTTGTCAGGAGGCAGGTTGGACTGAAGCGAGTATTAATTAATAACACGGTATAGACTATTTATATATATGTTTATTTAATAACAAATAATACGGCAGTCAATACTCATGTGTTTCCAAACAGCTCTGTTAAGTTATGTTACACCCGATTCTTATGAAATACGAAATTAGATTATTTAAAAACCCTCTTGCTTTGGGATAGGGAATCATAAAATGTTGTACCGATTTATGGCCATGGGAACGCATCTCGCACCAAAGCCGGACAACACATGACGAGTCCCTCGACTTTCTAGGTAGGACTGTAAATGTGCGAATGACAAAATGGCTGGGCCATTATAAAATGTAAAAAAAATTGTTTTATACATATTGCTCCAAAATAAATATTTTATTTAACTACAGAACTAAACTAAACCTTTCACCTGAACATCCAATTTCGACTGCCGACGTACTGTCCCGTCACAACAGACGCAAGAAAGAGCTGAACGCATCCTTGAGGAAGGTCTCCGCACTGGAGGAGCAGAGGATATCTCTCCAGATCCAGCTCCGACAGAAGGACAAGTGCATCCGAAAGTTGGCCAGCTACATCAAGAGTCTGGGCATCAAGCTGCCGGAGCACTTCTTGGCGGCCATTCTGGCAGAGGATAATATGGCCCAGCAAGCATTTGAGAACGAAACGAGCTTGAATAATGACGGGTCCGGGGATTTGATCAACGAAAGGTACGCATTTAACTAGTGTCGGGTTGTGGTCCCGTGGTTAGTGTTGCGGACTCTTAAGTTAAAGGAGTTATTTTTATATTATTTTTTGACATCTCATCAAAGATGAAGAAGAATATGGAAGTCTGGGCATTTACGGGCCTGACGACCATCATAGGCTGGTTTAAGAGATCACTTTATATACGTGTAACATTCACCAATTCTTCCCATTATTGACAACCACACTACTCAAATTCTTGGAAGTTCAATATATATATGAACCAATTTAGAAACCTTGTTCTTGAATCAATAGAATTTCACTAGAGACATCTATTGGTGAGATGTATAAAAGCTTTTTATTAAGCAGAAAATTAGTATGTGAGGTCCGAATTCTGGATTAAAATCACATATGTACACGAGAAACGCCAGAAAATATCATTTTCATTTTTATTATTTTTGCTTATAATTTGACCAGTTAATTTATTTACAACATTTTGAGTGTGTCCAAATACTTGTTCACAAATCTGGATTATCTCCAATTTTTAGAGTTATTTTTTATAAAAATATTATGAAAAATAACTCCTAATCTTTTAAAAAAAAACTTTTATTTAAGAAAAATATGGTATTACCAAACTTTTTTGTTATTTAAATGTTATTTTTCAGTGGAAATGATACCGTAGATAAACATTATCCTCCTGTTTTTGAAAAGGAAGTTTTCAAAGAAGAAATAGATGTGAAAATGAATGTAGATTACCAGAGAGTTTTTAAAGAAAATGAGGTCTTGAGGGAAGGCCTACGTCAAATGTTTGACGCCATCAAACAAAAAGGTACCTACAGCAAAAGTCTATTAACTATATCCATGATAATAAGTATTTTTCAGCATTTTTAATGTCCCGAAATTGAGTTGTCATAAAAAATTGTACCAATAATTAAAATTTTTGTGTATTTCGCAATTGGAAAAGTTTTATTTATGCTTATGTTGTTATATCTTCTTTATTTTCAGTTTGTAACAAGCATAAAAAATACACAAAAGGAAACTTTTTTCAGGATTCCTTTTGACCTTTTGACAAAAATGTTAAAACTTTTCAATAAAATGATTTATATAATTTCAGCTCTGACATCACCAACTGATTTGAGCTCAATTTGTTTAGAAAAATTGATACAAGCTTTGGATAATAGCATCTCTACATCCACATTGGAGGAAAATAATTTAAGAGTTATGCTGACTGAAGCTAGGTTTGTTATTTTTACGTATCAATATAACCATGAAGGTTGACTTAGAATATAAAATACATTTTCACTATTTCAATTATTTTTTTTTTTGTTTATTTTTGGCAAAGCACCCAATTTTGGGTGATACCTGAAAAAGATTTTTGATATTTTTCATCATATGTATAATAAAATTTTGACTAGACAATATTATTTTTTTACATCTCATCAAAGATGAAGAAGAATATGGAAGTCCGGGCATTTACGGGGCTGACGACCGTCATAGGCTGGTTTAAGTAATCACTTTACACACGTGTAACATTCACCAATTCTACCCATTATTGACAACCACACTACTCAAATTCTTGGATGTTCTATATATATGAACCAATTTAGAAACCTTGTTCTTGAATCACTAGAACTTCACCACAGACATCTATTGGTGAGATGTAAAGAAGCTTTTTACTAAGCAGAAACTCTTATATTAGTATGTGAGATCCGAATCCTGGATTATAATCACACACATGAGAAATGCCAGAAAATACCATTTTCATTTTTATTATTTAAGCTTACAATTTGACCAGATAATTTATTTACAACATTTTGAGTGTGTCCAAATACTTGTTCACAAAATCTGAATTATCTCCAATTACAGGAGCTATTTTCATATTATTATTTTATTTATTTATTTATTTATTTTTTATGAAAATAACTCCTATAATTGGAGATAATCCAGATTTTGTGAACAAGTATTTGGACACACTCAAAATGTTGTAGACTCTATACAAAGTGTAGTGGTAAATTCATAACGCTTATAAATATAAAAAATCGATTATGTTTCCAGGGCTGAAATTTATTTTCATTTTATTTTTACTTACAGAAAAGAAATTCTATTGACGATAGATTTACTTGCTAAAGAATCGCAGAAAAATTTAGTACTCGAAAAGAAATTATCTGAAAAAGAACATGAACAAAGTATTCCCGAAATAACCAGCAGAGAGAACCAAAATGTTCATGTCTCTCAACCTTCATCCAGTGACGATAATATAGAATTCGATTTTACAAATGCAAAAACCATAAAAGATACGTATTTAAAATCGGCCGAAAAATCCCATTCGCAAACTTTGAACAATACTCTTAAACATTTCCATCGGCAGTTTGAAATTTTATACGATAATATGATTGAGGTTTTTACGCGAAGTGCGGAGGATAAAAATAAATGGCTGGTCTTAGAAAATCAATACAAGAACGAGATTGAAAATCTAAACACATCTCTCGAATGTTTCAATGCCCAAAATTATCCCGCTAACAAATCCAAAAGCCCGAATGATTCGCGCGAATTAAGCATAGCCGAGGTGGATATGACCCAATTGAACCTACTTTTAGGAGAAAAGAGCTATTTCGAAAGAAGGAACAAGTATTTAGAAGAGACTTTGAAGTTTGTCCGCATTAATAATGAAGAACTAAAATCCGAGTTGTTTTACACTAAAAAGAGAATGTACGACAAGATTAAAGTTTACGAACTCGACTGCCAAAAGTTCATGTTTCACGTGGCTGATTTACGAAACAGCCTTCGGAAGTCAATGCCTCTCGATGTTTTTCTAAAGCAAAATGAAAAGTTGAATGATTACGAAATTAAGTATAGGATTATGTTAAACTCAAGTAAGGATATCAAAGGCGATGTTGGTGACATAGAAGAACATGGATTCAATGTGGAATTAGTAAATAAGAAATGTGATTTGTTGATAAATGAAAAGAAGGAGTTGGAGTCTTTATTGAAAAAAGAAAAGCAATTGAACATTATGGCTGAAAATTCAAAATCAGGTATTTTTGTTATATAATTATTTCCACTTCTTAACACTTAATGTTGGATGTGCAATATCTAAACACATCCTTACATCTGAAATTCTTACTCTTAATATCGTGACACTCAACATTCTAACCTTTCTTATCCCAACACTCAAATTCCGTACTTAGTCTTCAATATCTGTCAATGTGTACTAAAAAATTAGAAGTCAGATTTTTTTATTTATTAAATTTTTTAGAATTATTTTGGGATATGAATCCCACCACTCGAAATTTTGATTTTTGATATCCAAACATGCAAAATTCTGACGCTCAAAGATTACTCTATAAATCACGGTGCATACGTTTTTTTAAAAAAAAGAGAAATATTTGTGTTTTATTATTTACAAAAATACTTCAATTTCATGCTATGTATTTATTTGAGCCTAGGCGGCTCATTATTAGAAATAGGTATCAAATTGTGGTAGAGTGGGTTCGAAACGTGAAACTCTGACTTAGAGTCCGTGACACTAACCATGGGACCACAACCTCACCCTAACCAATTAAAAACCTTAACATTCAATAAAAAAACATTAAAATGGTCAGTTTAATTGTTGCTGTTTTTGTGAATAATCACATTAATAATAATTGAATTATCAAGGGCGCTTCCATTACGGGAGTGTTCCAAAACTATATTCCAAAACTCCAAAACTCAATAGTAATATTCCAACACTCCAAATCCTGATTGTTCAAAATCCAATTAAAAATTCCAAAATTTTGATTCTCAATTCTTATGAATTTAAATAACAAGACATTTTTTTGAGTTTTTTTTTATAGTATATTATTTTTATCACATACATCTTATACAATCTGATTTTCAATCAATTAACACGAAACCAACCGCATTACTCTTTTCTTTTACATTTAGCTGATCAGAATCTCCAGTCCATCTCTGCCAGTCTCTCTGACTGCAAGACGGAACTGATCATGGCCCAGCAGAAAGTCAAGTACCTGGAGAGCATCAACAGCTTGCTGTCGACGCAAGTGAACAACGCTCATACAAAATTGGACGAGACTAACCAAATACTGGCAGCGGCCAATCACAGGATATCCTCTCTTGAAACGCTAAACGTGGACTCGCAAAAGAAGCAAATGGAATTAGTGTAACGTTGAAGTTTTTATTTTATTTAATTGCTAATATTGCAAGAGTATTTCATAACTCAAATAACTCATTTTTGCTAGTTAACACACAAAAAATGTGTGTTTTTTACACTGGCGACGGGATTCGATAATTGTTTACATATAGTTTTGACCTTAACGAAGAGATTAGTATATAATATTCATATAAAAACATTACAAAATTTCTTCTTTTCTGACTTTGAAGTGAGGCCAGCGCAGAGCTTTGAACATGGCAACGCAGTAGTATCGCTGACATTTGCCTGATAGTTTTGAGCACCAATGTAGTGTAACTGTCATTTCTCTATAGTTTCCCCTGAACACCAATGTGGTAGACTAGACTTCATAGTGTTGATGTACCTGTACAAGTAATTACGCTTATTTTGTTCACAATATTTTCAGTGTGTCCAAGTGCTTGTTCACAAATATGGGTTTCTCCAATTAGGAGTTATTTTTACATTTTGATATCTCAACATAGACGAAGAAGAATATAGAAGTCTGAGTATTTACAGGGCTAATGACTTGTCATAGGTTGGTTTAGTTTTCTACGGATTTCTTACACTCAATTAATTTGTTTTATTTTCTTTACTCGAATAGCAATAAAGTTCAGTCATTTCATGGATTGGAAGAAGGGGAAATAGTGGACAGTGAGAATATCACAAAACTAAATAAAGAAAATGAGCAACTCAAGTTAGAAAATATAAAACTGTCTTCAGAACTGACTGCACTTATAAATCAGGTAAAAACATTACATTTGTTCCTTTTTTATTATTAGTGGCCCGTTTCAAGCCTACTTCCTTCACAGTGTAGAGGCCTGTGCATTCACTACTGTCTACAAGGCCTATATTTGGATGGAAAATTAAATAAATAACCATCACGCCGCTTGCGTAGGGGTAGGCAGAGAGAATAGAACGCCACACCAATTTGTCTTTGCAAACAATCTTCGCCTCTTCTATATTCATGCATCTCCTCATATACATACCTGCCGATTATTCCGACTGACCTGACCTGACCACTTTCCTGACCCAAGTATTAAATACTTGATCATACCAAGTTTTTCTCGGTCTTCCTCTGCTTCTATTTTCAACTACATTTTTTTAATTTTTTTTTTATTGAATTTTATTTTTACAAAATAAATATTTGAATAATACAAAATAGTTGGTAAATATACAAAACATTTCAAATATAGCGTTTATACTTCTCTAATAAAGAAGATACTTGCGTTCAGAGAGGGAGTTCGTTTTACATTTTTTTTTAATATTTACAAAGTAAATTAGAAATAAACAAAGTAAATTAAAAATAATAAATAAATATTCCTTGGTTTGGAGTCTAGGTAGGGGTGAGTCTTATATATTTTTTAAATTTAGTTTTAAAGGTTTGATATATTTTATAGATTTTTAGTTTTCCGGAAGTTTATTAAAGTTTTTTTTACCTACATACGTATAATTGTTTAACACTGCTGTTGTTTTACATTAGACTTTTAAATTCGTTAAACTAATCTTTCTTCACTTTTTTCACTATCTTGTAATTTATACAGTGGAATAAGAAATTCACGTAGTGAAATTCTCTCATACTCAAATGCTGTATTAATTGTTATATTTATTTCAGTCCAACGATATTCAACATGATAAATTGGTCAGCGATCTGGAAATGAATATTCTACGCCATCAAATATTAGACCTTCAATCTTGTAATGACAACAAGGCCATCATTGCCAGGTATTGTACAATAAAAAATAATGATAGATATATCGCTCACTCCTTTCAAGAACGTCATAAATCAAAAATTGTCAATTTTCAGTTGTGCATGTTTTCGGAATGCCCAGAAAATGTACTGTATCCCAGAAAAAGAGGCATATTTTTAACTTAATATTTACCCGCTACAGGGCAGAAAGTGTTGTTTTTGCATTTTGAAGAAAAGGTATTTTTTTTCTTTCTTTATTTTAAATTCTTTTGCATTACATGATATAAATTCAAATACAAAAAAATATGAATAAAATATTAATATTAATACAAAAAAAGATCCCACAAAGGCATGGCTTGTGTGTGGGTATACAATATAATTTAGGTCATAGTAAAGGGTATAAGGGTATAGGTATTATAAGTAGAACTATAATAATAGTGTTAATATAAGTGTTTATTGTTTAATGATTTTTTTTTAAATATACTAAATATTACAATAATTAAAGAAAACACTTCGTTTTTTACCACTTGAGTTTTATTATAGACTACATGTTTCAGAAGTTAAACTTCCATCATTCAGGTCTGTATAATAACTAAAATATAAAATATAAAATTTTTCTATAAATAAAATATTTATAGAAAAATTTTATATTTTATATTTTAGTTATTATACAGACCTGAATGATGGAAGTTTAACTTCTGAAACATGTAGTCTATAATAAAACTCAAGTGGTAAAAAACGAAGTGTTTTCTTTAATTATTGAAATATGTCTTACCACAAAGTTAATGCCGAAACAATAAATAAAATATACTAAATATTTTTCATATGGAGAAAAAACCTTCAGGTTTTACCTAAAAAGATCTGTTGCACAGTAAAAAGTTCAATAAGTGGCTTGATATTTATTTTTAATACATTGTATTTTATTTTTAAACTTTAAAAACGTTCTCCTGAAAAATCAGGTTTTTTGATTTATGACGTTCTTGAAAGGAGTGAGCGATATCTTTATTTTTAACATAATTATTTTTTGCTTAAATATAGTCCCTTAAATTTTGCACTTGACTGTAATATTTTTTTTAAATATCGCAGATAAAAAAACAAGTCAGATAGATGCATTTCTCAAAAACCAGATTTAACGATTATTGTATTTTTTTTAGATTAAGTGGTGAAATATTGGTGTCTCACTTACACACGGCGGAAATGCACAAGAAACGCGAGAAGTTGACAACGTCACTC
The DNA here is from genome assembly GCF_059751285.1 of Brachycentrus maculatus. Classification (NCBI taxonomy): domain Eukaryota; kingdom Metazoa; phylum Arthropoda; class Insecta; order Trichoptera; family Brachycentridae; genus Brachycentrus; species Brachycentrus maculatus. The sequence goes on from NW_028281114.1 coordinate 372,674, forward strand.
AAGAAAGAAAGAGACAGGACAAGGAGACTGGAGAGTATTGTACATGAAAAAGAAATACAGTTTGATAATTATGTTTCAAGAACAAACTTCAAAATAAGGTTAGTAAAGAAGTTTTTGCAACCATTATCAGAATTCATAGTCTGGTTAGGTTAGGTAAGTTTGGATTTTACATTTTTTTTTTACTATCGAAATTTATTAAAAAATCTTCTTCTTCTAACCCTTATCCGCACTCGATGGTGGATAGGGCACTGCATCATATAAACGCAAAGTTATCTTGATTGTTAACACATGAAGGAAAGGTGATCAGCCCTCCGCTTCAGGTATCAAACAAGGGTAATATTAAATAAATATTAGAGTGAATAAATCACTTATATTTATTTGTTTATCCCCCCTTGGGAATCGAAGCCGGGACCTCCAGAACGGTAGCGGAGTAATTTGATGTTAATTAAGCGGTAAATTGATGTTAATTTGTATTTTTTAGTTTTCTAAGCTCAGCGTTGCAGTCATTAAGAGACCAGTACCAATGTTCCATTCCCCTGTCCTATTTGGAGAATATCCACAACACTAAAGAAGAAATAAAAAAGAAGAGCAAGGAACTGGAAGATTTTGAAGCAGAGTTGAAAGAAAGAGAAAGTAAAATATCTACAGAGGATGTTTATAATGCTGAAGAATGTGTAAAATTATTACAAAACGGAGATGTGCTATGTTTAAACAATGATATTCTACAGTGTCCACACATTCTTGAATACAAATTGAAGGTATTTTTGATATTTTTTTCATTCAGTTCAGTGTCAAGAATCGGCATTTATCATAATAAATTTTTCAATGTTTTATTTGCAACAGTAAAAGGGAATATTATAGGTGTCTCAACTTTATACGAAACATGTATCGTTCTTTTTTATGTGAAAGAAGATGGAAGTCTGAGCATCCCATGGCTTACGGCCTGGCATTTGGCTGGCTTAAGTGATTATTTTATGCCCTTAAATTGAAATCACATATAAGCAAACATATTAGACACTATCCTCACTAAGTATTATAAATACCTCTTCTGAAATAAGCAGCGTTAACTTTCTTTCAAAATGAAATATAGAATATTTAGCCTTAACCCGCGACTGCCCTTAGGGTCCATATGGGCCAGAAATTTTCGACTGCTTAACTGCCCAGGATTTTTTTCGGTTATTTCTAATATCCAATTTCTTTTTTTATTAATGAAAAAAAAAAATTATATTAGAAATAACCGAATAAATGTAAACTGGTATGAAGCAGTATTGACAGTGTTACAAAATAAGTGTTGCCAGCCCGAAAAAATATACAGTAGTCGAGCAATAATCAATAATATAATACATTTCATCTGGGCCCATATGGACCCCGTGGGCATTGGAGGGGTTTCCATGGCCTGGGCAGATAGTTAACTAATGTCTAGAGATAATTTATACATGGGAGCCTTATATAAAATAAAATAGGGGTTGTGGTCCCGTGGTTAGTGTAGCGGACTCTTAAGTCTTGTCATATTGATTGCAAAAAACATGATAGCAAGGTAATCTGTCTTACGCGTTTGGTGCCAAAGGTAACATTTTTTTCTAAATAAAAGAGAAATATTTGTGCTTTTATTATTTTCAATTTCATACTACATATTTTTGTGAGCCTAAGCGGCTCATTATTAGAAATAGGTTTCAAATTATGGTAGAGTGGGTTCGAGCCGAGAAACTGTGACTCAATAGTCCGCGATACTAACCACGGGACCACAACCTGACACATAATATTAAATATGACATTTTTATTATTAGATTAAAACCAATATTTTTAGCTTTTCCACTTTTTTATTTGACCAGCGACCGGGTTTCGTCGTTACCGACATCATCAGACTGGTGAGAGGCTATACAAATTGTTATGTTATATATAAAAGAAGGCAGGAGTTGATAACCATGATTTGATATAATTTTATGAGAAATTAATTTAATTTGAGTGAATTTAAGTATTGTATGATATTTAAAATATTTTTTTATAAAGGTTTTTTTGTATTGAAAGCACGATTTTATATAAAGTTATAATATATTATAAAATCGTGCTTTCAATACAAAAAAACCTTTATAAAAAATATTTTAAATATCATACAATACTTAAATTCACTCAAATTAAATTAATTTCTCATAAAATTATATCAAATCATGGTTATCAACTCCTGCCTTCTTTTATATATAACATAACAATTTGTATAGCCTCTCACCAGTCTGATGATGTCGGTAACGACGAAACCCGGTCGCTGGTCAAATAAAAAAGTGGAAAAGCTAAAAATATTGGTTTTAATCTAATAATAAATTAAAAATGCAATTCCATCACGAAGTGTCAGTGGATAATATAAATCTATTAAATATGACAGTATAGATTACTAGAATTCAGGATTACCGCGCCGAACATCTGAGTACTAATAATTCTGTTTTTCAGGAATCTAAATGGAGAAGAGAAAAAACATTACTAGATTCCAAAGTTAAAACTTTAATGGATGGTCGTGATATTTTGGAAAATAAAGTAGATTCACTGGAGGAAAGTCTGCTGATGCTGACCTTTGCATTTGGAAAGTCCTCCAATCGTCAAAATCCTTCAGATTTGGATATATCTCCTTTCCATATTCAGAGATCTTCCTCGATTGTGGAATTGACGGATATTGACTCTGATGACATCAATCAAGCCAATGGTAAATATATCTTTCGAATCTATTTTTGATTCTATCTCAAAACCATTTATGGAACCTTTTCCGGAAATATATTACAAAATGATCTTAATACACTTCGGATGGGAAAAGTATTTTTACCTACTGCGCTGGCCTCATTTCAAAGGCAGAAAAGAAGGAATTATCCAATGTTTTTATATGAATATTATAAACCAATATGTAATTATCAAATCCCATCGCCAGTGGTCCGCAGGCGTAAAATAATACCCATCTGAAATGTGTTAACTGGGTTAATGACTTTATTCCGGGAAAAAAGTCCATATTGATTCGATTATTATGATTTTAGATCCACCCTTGCATAAACCCACGCCGAAACCGCGAACCTTTGTCAAAACATCTCCAACGCATAGATTCAATGACAAAGTTCAATCTTTGATAGAAACTGAAGTGAATTTACCAGGTTCTCCAATAAAAATATCTGAAAAAACTGCAATAAAATCGCCAGAAAGGACTACCGTAGTCATTCAAACCGATCCTGTAACACCCTGTGATTTAGAAAACGCCATCTGTCAAACAGATTTCGAAGTATACGAAATTAATAATGAGGACAAAATAAATATTGACTTAAATAATCAGCTGGAAATTTCGCAAAATGATTTGAAATCAGCACTCACTCTGGCAGCGGAAAGAGCCGAACAAGTTTTAAATTTACAAACTGAAAAGTGTCTACTCGAATCCAAGATGGCCGCCTCCGAACAGCTGTTGATTGACAAGGATAAAATCATTGACAGTTTACAAGCAAAGTTACGTATCAATGAAGATATACCCGCTGTCGCCGATGAAACTGAGAAATTGAATCACGAAAATGAAGCTGAACAGTTGCAAAAGGTTTTGATGAGTTTGAAGAATATCGAAGCTGAGAAAGATTGGTCCATAGAAGAGTATAAAAAATTGTTGGAAGCAGAGAAAATAGAACACGGGAAAACAAATGCAATAGCTCAAAAACAAATGTTTGACATGAGGATTCAACTTGAATCTCTGGAACGAGAATATAACAGGTAATTTATTTAATTATTTAAACTTCATCTACAGAAAATAGTAAATACATTGGCAGGCTTATTGCTAAAAAGCAATATCTTCCAACCAACCAAAAACAGACTAGTGATATTGATCAAAACGTTTGATACCATATACATATAGCTGTTTGCAATCTGAGGGTAGATAGTACTTGAACATTAAAAAAAACATAAATTACAAAAGAAGATAATAAGGAGGCAAAGGAAAAAGGGAGTTTAAGGAAGGAGGTAGAGGGAAAAACTAAGGGAGGAGGTTTGATGGACAGTTAGGATTCTAATGGTAAATCGTAATGCCTCAAACGTTTCTTGAAAGTTATTAGAGAAGGTACATTTTTAAATAATGGTTTGTTATTGCTAAGCATTATTTTTACACTATAAATGTTTATGCTTCATATTAAATTATGTTTTGGAATTTTTCTTTATTTTAGTTTAAAAGACTTGATGACGGCTCCGTCTCATGTTGAGAGTTACAACAGTACCATAGAGAAATATAGAGGAAAAATATTACAATTGGAAGAAAGATGTTTTCAACTCCAAAGAGATTTTGAGAATGGACATGCGGCTGTGTAAGATTTTTTTAAACTGAATTTATCCAAAATAATATTGTCTTTTAATGTAATTAATTGTTTTTGATTTAAGCTTTAATTGGTACGTACCACTATTTCATAAGATCTATTGTGACACATGTTTCGATGCATTCTGCATCATTTTCAAACACCAAGTTAAACTTAAATTAAAAATAGATAAATATTACCACAAAGTGACTGCCGAATCAATTAATGAAATTAATTGTGTTTAGTAACCGTTTATCAATTGCATTCTCCAAAAAGGCTGTAGATCAGAAAACTTCAGGTATTGTTACCAGATTGTACAGTAGTATAAATGGTGTAAAACTTACTCACTCAAGTGCGAGTACGGGTATGCAACCCCGATTACATTAGCCATTGCTGCTATTTCTATTTTTCCCTCTTATCGTATATACCATTGTTCCGCTAAGTTTGTGCCGCGGAACACTAGTGTACGGTTAACAGGTTAACACAGCATCAAGCACTGGTTGGAGCGCTACGGGCAGCGCAGTCAAGGATATCATGATGGGAAGTAGAAAAATAGTATGTAGGAACCCCTTGAGAATGAGGATTTTCTGCTTTAAAATGTTCTAATATAATTATCTCTTACTTGTATTGCTGGTTGTTATCGTTTGTAATTTCACTTCTGTTTAAAGTAGACATAATCTATTTTCCTCTTCCAGATTATCTTCAAGATCGGAATGCGAGCGTTGGAAAACATTGTCCGCGGAACGCTTCTCCGATTTGGAAACACTTAACAGACGGCTGGAGGAAAAACACATTGAAGAGGTTACGTCATACAGGACGGAAGCCTCCCATTGGCTGGCGGAACTCAACGTCGCCAAGAGGAGCATAGGGGACCTGAGGGCGGAGCTAAATCAAAACAAAATGGCCGTTGCGAGGCAAATGGCCGACAGGGAAGAGGTCATCAGGAGGTTACACACTGTGAACGGGAATTTGAAGGTAGATAAACCTAAAAAAAACTTACTAACTAACCATCACGCCGCTTCCCGCAGGGGCAGGCAGAGGGAATAGAACGCCATACTACTCTGTCTTTGCAAACATTCTTAGCCTCTTCCACGTTCATGCATCTCCTCATACATACCCGCCGATTGTTACGACTCCTAACCTGACCACTTTCAAGTATTTGGCATACCTGATCGTGCCATGTTTGGATAAACCTATCATTTCATATTATCCTAGAGTGTACCTAATGAGCATCTTGATTTTATCAGATTTACGATCAAGATCACACTTTTCTTGTTTTTTTTTTTCAGGATAGTTGTCTGGATAAGTCATTGTGTATACTCAAATAAAACCAATAACTATATAAATAGTCGTTATAATTCAATTGGAGTTAACAAAATCAATTTGACGCAGTGCTCTTTGCACCATATAGACCCAAAACAGCTTAGCAACTCAAATAAAACCAATAGCTTTATGAATGGTCGTTATAATTCAATTTGAGTTAGCAAAATCTGTTTGTCACAGTGCTCTTTCCACCATATAGACCCACAATAGCTTAGCAACTCAAATAAAACCAATAACTTTATGAAAGGTCGTTATGATTCAATTTGAGTTAACAAAATCAAATTGACACAATGCTCTTTGCACCATATAGACCCACAATAGCTTAGCAACTCAAATAAAACCAATAACTTTATGAATACTCGTTATAATTCAATTTTAGTTGACAAAATTTGTGCAGTGCTCTTTGCACTATAATCTCGTATATTCCGAAGCCAGGAGATCTGTCTTCTGCCCACACCTCATCGACCCTCTGTTTTACCTTTTATGATTATATTTCTTCTTACATAGATTACACTTTGCTGCTCATTCGTTTCAGAAATTGCAATTCAATGAGGTTTTGGTTTTTGAAGTTCAAATGCACAATCATTTCAAAACATTAAAATTTTTAAATTATTAAAAAACCACAACTGTATGATGCACTGCTAGTTTATTTTAAGCTGGCTAGTTTTTTCTTTTTTCTGTGCCACTTCTAACGAAGATCGGCGATCATCATGGCTATCTTCAATTTTGATGCTGCAGCTGGGAACAGAGATTTGGTGCTTCTGCCAAACCATTGTCGTAGGTTTTTCAGCCATAATGTCCTTCGGCGTCCTTGATTTCTGGCTAGTTTAGTATGCTTCTATTTCCTGCGCCTAAGAAGGCAAGAGCATTTAATTGGATCCTAGTATTCATCCTCTTCTTAACATCTCCCTCATTCTTTCCATCCCTAGAAAGTATGCATAAATCCTTATTATCGTTTGGTGTTTCAGCAAAAAATCTTAAATCTCCAGACCGTAGTGGCGGCCAATGATCCCACATTTGATCTGTCGTCCATCACAGAACTAGAGGAGGAAGAGGACACTAATATAGCCCTCGACACTGTCATGGTGCATTCCCAGAGGATCAGCAATGATGGAACTTCAGACTCCTTAAACAGCGACATTGACTCCAACAGGGGAATGTACAATGACCGGAACAGTATGCAACTTAGTAACCGACTTCAGACTGGTTGGTATGTAAATATTTATTTCTTACCATATTTTCGGGCTTCCTGCACAAAATAATAGAGGGGACGATCGACGGAATAAACGCCAGAGGACGCCTACGCCGCAAACAGCTAAGCGACTTATACGAAGACATGGGCTGCTCGACGTACGAGGAGCTGAAGAGGACTTCCGAAAATAGGCGAGAATGGCGAAAGAGATGTCATCTGTTGCTACAAGACCAATCCACAGGATCGAGACCAGGGAAGAAGATATAACCGCTATGATATTGTTTGTAATGTTTTATTAATAATCTTAATATTTTTTTTTATGATTAATATATACGTTTTTTAACACACTATGGATGGGAAAGGTATTTCTATCCGTTGAGTCAATTGATAGGACGGGAAGAGTATTTTTACCTTCTGCGTCGGCCTCATTTCAATGTCAGAAAAGAAGGAATTATATATTTGATGTTTTTTTATGAATATTATGTACCTATCTCTTTGTTAAGGTCTTAACAGTCCACAGGCGTAAAAAACACCCGTCCGAAATGTGTTAATATCATTTCACTGCTAATATTGGAAGACCTTGTAACTCGTAAATCTAACCTTACTCTTCTTCACCCCTATCTGTACCCAAATGGTGCATAGGCCAGCGCATCGCATCGATGCGGTGTTAACTTGATTTATATCGGAGAGTAGTGGAATACATTTGAATTGATTCAGATGATATAAGTGCAGGAAATCAAGGTCAAGGATATTACTTTTTATCAGAAAATAATCCTCTTCTAACTCTTATCCGCATCCAATGGTGCATAGGGCACTGCATCGTATTGATGCAGTGTTATGTTCATTGTTACTTACATGAAGGCAAGGTGATCACTCCAGCGCTTCAGGGACCAGTCTAGGGTGATATTAAATAAATATTAACCTTTTCATGGCCGCAAATAAATTACGCCGCAGTGCTCAACAGGCCAAGTATTTTTTTGAAAAAAAAAAGTTGTCCAAAGATTTTTTTTTTGTTGTTTTTATTGAATTATAATTTACTTACCAAATATTATATCCCGCATCGATTGTTAGAGTTTTATTCTTGAAGTTAAACCAGTTTCAAATTTTCAGGGTTGTCACACTAAGTCGCACACGCAAGTTTTTATTAAATTTAATATTAACACACAACTATTATTTATCAATGGAATATTTTAAAATAATAAGAAAAACACAAAAAAATTGAGCAAAATAAAAACCCCTGGCGTTCAAAACAATCGATTAAAATAATCAATATTTCAAGTGGTTTGAGTGGTAGCCCTAATGACATCTGTCAACTGTCAGCTGAAAGTGATACCGATAAATCACTTAAAAGTATTTAAAAACTTTATAAAATATTTTGTGACAACTTCAACTGATGGCAATGTATGTTCCGTTTTTGACAGATTGTCAATATGAGTTAAAACTGCGGAGTAATACGTCATCAAAAGTACTGACGAGATATCTCGTCTCTGGCCATACGGGCACTCCGCCATTTGCCGAGATATCTCGTCTCTGGCAACCATCGGGTTAAAGTGTAAAATCACTAAAATTTATTTTCACCCCCCCCCCCTGGGAATCGAACTCGGGACCTCCAGCACGGTAGCTAAACATGCTAACCATTACACCACTGAGGCCAACAAAGAAAGGAATAGGAGGTAGAAAAATAGTAATAGCAGCAAAGGGATGGGCCGTTCTTGACCCTTTAGTTTACTGATAACAGAATCATTTGTGAATGTAGAATTGAATTTAAATATGATATTTTCTTAGGTCTGATTCAGCTTTGGATAGAGTAAGAAGAGAAAAACAGATGTTGGGCAAACAAAATTCACTCCTGAGGAAACAAATTCGTGTTTTAAGTGCGAGAGAACGCAGATCCAGACTCGAATCTCAAAATCTAAAGGCACAATTATCTAGGTAAATTTATTAATCTACTCTTTTTTTATAATCCTCATCTGCATTGCCCCAATGGTGCATCGGGTACTTCTTCTTGGTGTAGGCCTTGTGGCCTGTTAAGAGAGTTCAACCTCCTGCGATGTCGATTCCCAGCTGTCCATCCGTCTCTTTAATGGTCTGCCCGGGAGTCTTCTGCCTTGAAGTTGGCCGTGCAGTGCATGCGGAGGAGTCTGGATGGTTCCATTCTCCTCACATGCGCATACCATTGCCTTTCTTGTTGCCTTTCCCACCTAATGACATCTTCGATCTCGTATATTTCTCTTAACCTGGTGTTCCTTATCAGTGAAAAATCACTGTTTTTTCCTGATTTGAAACTCTAATGCACTTAACACTACACCTACAGACCCATATTTATACCACATCCAAAAATATTTTCAATAATTAATTTTTGTGAGTTTCAGCAATGCATACACTTACTAACTTTAACCATAGATGTCGCCTATAAAGTTTATATTTATTATTTAGCAATAAAGATAAAATTAAGAAAGGTGTGTTGAGATGGTTTGGGCATGTGAGTCTAATGAGAGAAGAAAGAACAGTTAAACAAATTTATGCAGCGAATGTAGTTGAAAATGGAAGCAAAGGAAGACCGAGGAAAACTTTGCGTGATCAAGTATTTGAAATATTTAAAAGTGGTTTGGGTAGGAGTCTGAATAATCAGTGGGTACATACATAGAAAAGGGGAAGATTGTTTGCTAAGACAGATTGGTGTGATTTTCTACTCTCTCCGCCTACCCCTGCGGAAAAGTGGCGTGATGGTTGGTTAGTTAATTTAAGTTTATTCTGAAAAGCTTTGTTTTGTCACATCTTACATTGATGGAACTTTTTGAAATTTGGTTTTCAATCATAGGTAGAATGATGAATGCTACATAATATTTTAATACCCAAACCATTTAACCATCTCAATAAACTGCTTGGACCTATCAACAATTATTTTGTTAAATTGTACATTTCACTCACTCCTTTCAACACCGTCATATATCAAAAATCATCAATTTTATCATGTTTTCGGAATGCCCTGAAAATTTACAATATCCCAGCAAAAGCGGCATATTTTTAACTTGATATTTACCCGCTACAGGGCAGAAAGTGTTGTTTTTCCATTTTGAAGAAAAGGTATTGTTTAATTATTTTTTTAAATATACTGAATATTTTTCAAATGGAGAAAAGACATTCAGGTTTTACCTAAAAAGATCTGTTGCACAGTAAAAAGTTCAATAAGTGGCTTGATATTAATTTTTATACACTCTGTTATATTTTTAAACTTTAAAAACAATCTCTTGAAAATCAAGTTTTTTTTTATTTATGACGTTGTTGAAAGGAGAGAGCCCTATGTCAGGATGTTAATTAAATCTTGCTAAATATTTACCTACATATTTTTTAGATCTGGGATAAGTAATACAAGACAGTTTTCAAGTCCAGAAGAGACCTCGTTCTTGCAAAAGAAGATAGACGCTCTGGAAGCGCAATTAACCGAGAGGAATTCTTACACCACTTCCAATAATAACAGTAGAGCCATGCAGATTGCACTGTGGGACAAACAAAAACGGTAAGCTATCTCCAAAATTTTAATATTTGACCGTATATATCTATGGGCTAATTTTAATTTAGTTTTTCTGTAATTGTCTTTTAACCTGTCCGGGAGTATGGCCGTACGCCCATACCAAATTTTCTTCAAAGGAGTCCATACTCCTTTGAGGAAAATTTGGTAATTAATTTTTTAAATACGTTTCCATATAAATCATGTTTTGTAGGCCGGAGGTCCATGTACGGCCATCCGTACATGGACCTACGAAACCTATTTAAAAAATTAAATACTGCAAAATTATCAATGCTTCAGTAAATCATGTTTAGTTGTGTAAATAAAAAAATATGTTATAAGCATCACCTATCATATAAAATTATAAAAAGTTTTTTAAAAAAATATAGCAAAATACTGACTCCCCAGATACACTTTTGTCCGCAGATACTCACTTCCGGACAGGTTAAATACCTTCCATTTGTCACCGAAACATAGTTAAGAAAAAAGTTCATATGTGTTTGATTATTCTTTCGGTATTTCAAATATTTATCTACATATCCACCTCTTTTGCATATACTAACATAACCCATAAATAAACAAATAGGATTTTTGAAAAAAACATACGTTTTGTTTCTTTATTTATTCATTTAATTTTCGTATACTTATTATTTTGCATAGACCCACCCACCAAACCTAAATATGGCTTGTCGGATGACTTTTTCTTAAAAGCATTTGTTGCATTTTCAATTCATTATATCTTTAGTTCCTACTTGCAAAACAAAATATTTTCCATTTTTACCTGAAAATGTTATATGAATTTGAATATTTCCTTAAATCACTGTATTATTTTCTATTAAAACCTTAAATAAAAATAATTACTGTTAACCGTTTCGTCATCAAAAAACTTATACAAATCAGCAATATTCAAGTAACACAAGCAAATATGAGTGCGGGTATGCAACTTTGAGAGCCTTAGCCATTGCTACTATCCTCTTTTTCTCATCTACTCTTTCTCATCCATTCCCCTTCCTTTGGGAATAAAGCAGAAATATCTTTCACCATGAGCTCCATCACTTGCATCTTCTATATCCCATCAAATTTATTCTCTTACTATATCCACAAATTGATCGAACACTGCATTGACTCGATACAGTGCTCTATGCGTAATCTAGGTACAATGAAAAAGATAATTGTATAATAATTATTACATTTTAATATACTCATTATAATAAAAAAAAATTCTCACTCTTAGTTGGCAAGAACTATCGGAGAAATGGAAGCAGAGATTTCAGGAGAAGTGTTCCCAACTGGAGAGGTCAGAGAGACATTTGGAAGCGGCTAGAATCACTATACAGAGAATGGAAAAGGATAAGAGACATCTTAACAGTTCGAGACTATCCAAAACTTCTAGAGGTATTTATTCATTACTATCCAACTTTAACCACCCTGCACATACGAACGTACATGATACGCGCGGTTTTTCTTCACCATTCCGCGCTAACCCGTATGACCTTACACGCACAAGAAAAGATATCTGCTCCAAAAATTTTTAACCCTTTCCAGTCCTATGTCGAATGTCATTCGACATCGACTTTATTCCAGTGAGTCCTATGTCGAATGTAAGTCGACATTTTTTTCTTCATCAGTTTAGTGTTAAAATACAAGCAAACAAATTTTTTTCATCCATAGATGTCTATAAAATGTAATAATAAGAGACAAGATTGTATACATTCAGAATAAATATATTTTTTAACACAAGAGTAGTTTTATTAAAAAAAAACTTGGATGTATTGTTTTACCCTGTAAAGCTGTAAATCTATTGTGGACTTGGTGGAATTTTTAAAAAAATTTTATGGACCGGAAAGGGTTATTGTGTACTGGATACACTGACAAATTTTTGTCAGGTTTCATACCTGACAATATTTTGTGACAACAAACATTTTGATTTTTTGCTTCTTTATAAAAATATGCCTGAAAATAACCCGAAGGTAGGGTGGTTAAATAATGCTGATGTTTAAACAAATCCAATCTCTTTGGGAAGTCTTTCAAGATGGCATTTCATTTCATTAACAACATTTTTAGAGTTGATTTACAAAATGAAAGTTTCTAATTACCTATAAAAATATTACATTTATTGTTCATGGTCTATTTCTTGTCATGAATCTAACAAAAGTAAATGGAATGTTCATATCTGTGTTAAATATGGTCTTACTGTATTGAAAAAAATATTTTAACATTAATTGCTGTTTTGTTCTAATCTTCCATTTATTGGTATTTTTCTACTTTTATCAATATCTGACCAATATTGGAATAATTATTCTTCTTTTAACTCTTATCCGCACCCAATGGTGCACAGAGCATTGCATCGTATTGACGCAGTGTTATCATGATTGTTAATTAGGTGCAAGGTGATCATGCCTGCGCTTCAGGGACCAGTCCAGGGTACTATTAAATAAATATTCTTCAAACCCTCATCCGCACCCGATAGTGCATAGGGCACTGCATCATATAAAGCAGTGTTTTCTTGATCGTTAACATATGAAGGAAAGGTGATCAGCCCCCAATCAAATAAATATTAGAGTGTAAAATCACTCATCAATATTTATTTTCACCCCCACCCAGTGAAAATCGAACCCGGAACCTCCAGTACAGTAGCTAAACACGCTAATCATTACACCACAGAGGTGGACATTAGAATATTTTTTCAAATTACATCACCTTTTTTTCCATCTTGGTAATTATTAGAATAATTACTAAGATAGAAAAAAGATAACATGAAAAATTTTTGGCGTTTGACAAGCATATTTGCTCAGTTATTAGTATTTTTTTCAATTGAATCTCTTAAGTAATAAATTATTTTTCTCGTTTTAATTTGGATAGCCACCGATGGTCAAACGCCTTCCAGTGGCACGGGAGACTTTGACAACCATCTGGAGCTGCTGTTGAGGGATAAAGAGAGACTGGAAGATGAGGTGCGAAGTCTGCGGGCGAAACTAGAAGGGACTGTCACTCAGGGGTCACTCATGGAGAGGCTGGAGGCTCAACAGAGGAGAATAACCTCTCTGGAACTAGCCGATAAGGTGCTTTATTTTATCACGCATAATTTAAATTAGATTTAAATAATTCAAAAAAATATACATATCGCTCACTCCTTTCAAGAATGTCATAAATAAAAAATTGACAATTTTCAGTTGTGCATTTTTTCGGAATGCCCAAAAAATGTACTATATCCCAGCGAAAGAAGCATAATTTTAACTTAATATTTACCCGCTTCAGGGCAAATAGTGTTGTTTTTGCATTTTGAAGAAAAGGTATTGTTTGATTATTTTTTTAAATATACTAAATATTTTTCAAATGGAGAAAAAACCTTCAGGTTTTACCTAAATAGATCTGTTGCACAGTAAAAAGTTCAATAAGTGGCTTGATATTTATTTTTAATACATTGTATTATATTTTGAAACTTGAAAAACGTTCTCCTGAAAAATCAAGTTTTTTGATTTATGACGTTCTTGAAAGGAGTGAGCGATATGTAATTTTAATAGGGGTTATTTTTCATATTATTTTTTGACATCTCAATGAGATATAGAGGAATATGGAAGTCTGGGCATTTACACGGCTTATGACAGTCATAGGCTCGGTTAAGTGATCATTTTGTGGACAAGTGGTTTCCTCCCAGCGATATGAGCAAATGCTGAGAAGTTACTGACTGGCCCACACTAGATTATCCCTCCCAACACAGATTCAAATAAAAACATACTTATTTAGTAAGAAGAAACAAAAATCCACTAATTGATCTATAAACCTTGTACATAATAAGCAAGGTAAATAATAAATGCAATTCTCACCAAAAAAATAATAAATACAAAAGGCTTGGAGATGGATATTTGGATTGGGGACTTGTTACATTACGACAGTGTTCCGCAAACTTTTTCTATTCAAGAACCTACCAAATTAAGAAATTTCAGAGGTGCATATTTACCATATTGTGTTTAATGGCGACAACGAAGGCGATACAGGAATGAACATATAAACAGAATGTCAGAAGACAGACTTCCACGTATCGCCCTTCAAGGCAACCCTGAAGGACGCAGACCCCCAGGCAGACCTCCGAAAAGATGAAAAGACAGCTGGGAGTTAACATCCCGAGAGCGACATGCGGAAGCACAAACAGATCCCTAGGATCTACAAAAAGAAGAAGAAGAAGAAGAAAATGTTTAATGGGAAATATGAGCCTACTTAACCGAGCATAGGCAATCAAAATTTCTAGCAATTTTGTTATTTTCACAAAACTAGACTTTTCCGTGACACACCAACTAATCATCATGGTACACCAGTGTGCCGCAGGACACACTTTGCGGAACAATGCATTACGGAACCATACATGGCACAGATCTTGTAACAGAATATTAATAAGCTACCCTTCATTTCAGGGTAAAGACGTGCTGGTGTCTGAGTACGAGCGCTTGCTGGAGCAGAACTCTTCGCTGGCCAAGAGGAACCTCAAGCTGGAGTCGGAGGTACTGGACACACAGCTGCTCACACTCGGCAAGAGGCTGGATCCCGATGGCAGCGAAGGAGAGAGTGCCTGCTGCAGGAGGAATCGACTCCAAAAGGAGCATCTACAGAAGTAAGTGCGGGAGGAGACTTCAATTTGTATGGTTGTGTGACTCAAACTCAAAGACTTGGTTCTCTTTTACATGCTTATTTGATAAATTATTGGTTTAACTGTATTCAAACGCTCTAAAGTCCAAATTCAATTTCCTAAATTGGTGAAATTTAACCATCAAATAAATAAGGGGAAGGTTTACCTTATATATTATGTATTTATACCACCCACATTTTTTTCTTCTTCAAAATACTTAAATATTAAAGTATTAATATTAATATTTAAGTACATTTATGAACATTGCCGTATTTATTGAAGGTAAAAATTATTAGGTACTGTTAACTTTATATTTAAGTACATTTATGAACATTGCCATATAAATTGAAAGGTCAAATGAGTAGGTACTGTTATTTAAGTACATTTATGAACATTGGCATATTTATTGTAGGGACAATTGATTAGGTACTGTTAACTAGTGAAACTTAAAAAAATATATATTTAGAGAAGGCATTCAAATATTTTATTTCTAAGTTTAAACAAATTACTTTCATTCTGTTTTCTCTAAATACCTACGAAAGTATAATTTCTTTGATCACATCTTCCATTTTTAGAGATTATGAGCTAAAGTTATCATTATCTCTAGAACCATGCTTCTCTGCATTGCGCTCTTATTTTAAAACTGTCTAATAGGCCATAAGTCCTTTAATTATATCTACTGTTTGTTTTTACTGTTTATATTTACAAACATTTTTATAATTTTCTTTTGAATTCTTTGATATAGAAAAATAAAGAATAAAAATTGTATTGATCTGATTAAGGGTATATCGTACATTATTTCCCTATCTTTTCTCCTGCCTGCAGACAAGCCTCTAAAAATAGAAGCTTTGCAGTTTGTTCTTTTAAAAAGTAACATATAATTTAACAACATTAAAAAGAAAAAAAGTCATAAAATAGATTATGATGATATTTTGAATTTACAGCTATGTAAAGTTACTCAAGGAAGAAAACAGTCAACTCATATCTCGGAATATAGAGCAGCCAGTTTTGGATGTTACGTCAACAAAGACTTGTTCAGTTTCACACGCCAAACGTATATCAGATTTGGAAAGGACTGTTCTCACGTTGAGAGGTAACACTTCATATCTTTATTTTGTTTTATTTATTTAAAGCAGGCCTGGCCGATCCAAATTGCACCCCGGGCCGCATCGAGACCTAAATTTTTCCTAAGGGTCGCATGTAGATAGTCATATTAAAAAAAAATACAATTAATTTTATACTTATTGATTGTTTTTAAAAGTATTATAAACAATTTGAATGCAGAATGTTTTTAAACTACCAATATAACAAGATTATTTACATTTTTTAATATAGTCAAACAAACAGTGACCCATGAAAAACACAACAAAAATGTTTTTTCCATTACATGTCTGTATTTCGTTTGATGATTTTTTTTGTTGATACAACGTCCGTTTTATTTAAAAAAAATTATCTGCAAACATGGTGTTTTCAGGACTCATTGGCGGATTGCAGGCTGAAAATAAACGGCTTCTGATGGGATCAGGAAAATTAAAACGGAGTCCGGTTCATTCCAGCAATATTGAAAAGGTTTTTATTTTGTTATTTTTTTCACTTTCAATTGAGTAGAAAAAAAATAAGTTTTTTAGCCAATGGCGGCAATCGGTAGAAGATTAAATCTTCTACCAATTTGAGCTTTTTCGAGAGATTTTTGTAAGTGAACTGTCGATCGGCATGAGTTTTGCAAGAGTATTGATTTTTCAACTCCATTTTATTCTTAACTTAATGAGTTTTGGTAGATTCTGTTAAACATACATGTTAAAATTTTAAATTTGCCATTTGCAAATTACTGCTATGGGCTAAAAAACTATTTTTTTTTCAACATAACATGGTTTGCAAGTTGACTACTCAATTCTGATGAGAATTTTTCATTTGCTCATTATTTTTTTTAGGTCATAGAAGAACTTCAAACAGAAAATGAGTCATGCAGAAAGATAATAAACGAGAAAGATGAACTATTAGAGAGGGCCAAGTTATTATTACGGAAAGCCATTGATAAGGAAAAACTGCTACTAAAAGAGGTACCTTACTCCGTTCTTTATATTAACGTTTTCCAAATCTCTGTTTCCGATTGTACGATTAAATTTTTCATTTCACATCATCAAAATTAACTTAGGATGGATTTAGCAGTTTGTTAAAGTATGTGCCATGTAAATTTTTACATCATGTATTTTATTGAGGTTTTTCTAAAATTTTTCCTTGACAAAAATGCCAAAAGTAATTAACCATGAAAAGGACTTGACAATGTTTTGATATATTTCAATGTTCTGCAAGAGAGTTCTACGACACAGGTACAAAAAATGGTATACTGCATGAAAAACGCATTAATCGTTAAAAGTGATTATGTAGAAAATTACCTTACCAAAAATGTACATGTTTATGCGAATAAATGTGTTTCAACTTATGAAAGGAACAGAGATCTTATTTTATAGACAACCTTCGTATTTCATTAGTATCTAAGTCACATTTAAATTTTAATTAATTATCTGTTTGCTTTGGTAATACTATTAAAACCCGCCATCACCTTTGAGATTAATTGATCGCAATTGAATTTTTCTTTAATTTATTGTGTTATAAAATATGTAAAGTGAATAATAAAAAATCTTTCTTTCAGATTTCATCTCTAAAAGAAAAATTAAATTCATCTGGAAATTAAACATATAATTTTTGTAAACGTCAAAAAATAATAAAGGAAATATTTTATTAAGTGTTAATTTTTGTGCATACTTAAATTAAGAAAAATGAAGAATACACATGTGAAAATGCAATGATTTTACCAAAGAATCTATGAAACTAGTCAGTTTTCTATATAATAAATCTATTTATAATTATTTTATTGGAATTTTATTTATTATTAGTAAAAGTTTTCATTGATTTATATAATTCAGCACTTTTACATAACCCTGCTTGTATTTAAAACAATATTATTCTGACTTTTTATATTCCTCACCCTCAGTTTATATGAAAAAAGTGCAATAAACCTTTTTTTTCAATAAAATACTTTTTGATTTTGTCTTTTTTCTTATGTAAAAGTTTATTTGATTTTCACTTTATAAGTATTGATAGAACCTAAAAAATTAAAATTGAAAAGGAAAGAAGCTTGATAATGGAATACATATTTGAAATTGTCCTTATAAAATCCGAATAACTACATTAATATATTTTAAGTGAAATTATTATGCAACAGTAATCTTGAAAGAGTTAACTCTTGATCTAGGTATTTGTTATTTGTATTTGTAAAGAAATGTATGCTGCAAAACCTGATATACTAGTTCTCAACTAGTTCAATGAAATAATTCTTCTCACATTTGCAGTAATTATGAATTCCATCGCAATATCTACTTCACCACGCTCAACATTTTTCAAGCAACACGAAAACCTAAGGTACTTGCTGCATATAATGTAATGTATACAGTGAGTGTTCTGTTCAAACAAAAACAGTTAAATTATACATATAAGTAGTCCACTTGCAAACCACATCATGTTAATTTTTTAAAGTTTTTAAGCCAATAGCGCCATTCACCATTCGGTAAAAAATTAAAAATAGTAACGTCCATATTAAACATAATCTGCCAAAAACTCATTAAGTTAGGAATAAAATGGAATGGAAAAATCAATACTTTTGCTAAACTTGCTATGCCGATCGACAATTTACTTTTTAAAATCTCAAAAAGTTCAAATCAGTAGAAAATTTAATCCTCTACCGAATACAGCCACTGGCTAAAAAACTAAATTTTTTAACATTATGTGGTTTGCATGTGGACTATTCATATAACAGATTAAAAAAAATATATGTATGAATATGAACAAGGCAATAATAATAACAAAAATAATTTTTAGGATAATTGTGACTTTATTACTTAAAAGAGTTAAGTATTTTTAATGAAGTATTTTTGTATCACCAGTAAATCAAACTATGGACGGATCTTGCAGGAACATTTACAGTAATACTCCCTTTGTCTTTTTCTTGAATGGTGAGCGTCTTTTCATTATCATATCTGCACAAAAAGAAGTGTTTTTTATTCTTGTTTTGTTACATTACATTAAAAGTAGATAAAGGTTAGATAAAATTAATAGATACTGAGTTAAAACAAGCATGGTTTTATTCTAGGTCCAAGAATATAAAGAAGGAAGATGAATTTGGAATTCATTTGTAAGGAATCAGAGAAAAGGAAAAATATGCCAAATACCTTTTTTTAAAATAGACTGATCTTTAGAATTATTAGATAAATGTTCACAACTACCAACTTGCATGATCTAAATTAATTGCCATTACTTAAAATAAAAATTCATTAGGCGTAGTATTATTTGTAATCAACTACCTACATATTTTTATCTAAAATTAATTGCCATTTTTAAAAATAAAAATTCATTAGGCTTTGTTGGCACTATTTTTAAACAACTACCAACTTAATCATGTTCTAAAATTAATCGATATTATTAAAAATAAAAATTTATTATGCTCGGTTGGTACTATTTGTAAATAACTTCCAACTGAATAATCATGATCTAAAATAAATTGCCATTATAAAAAATCAAAATTCATTAGGCTTGGTTGGTACTATTTGTAAACAACTACCAACTTAATCATGATAAAAAAAATTAATTGCCACTATTATAAATCTAAATTCATTAGGCTAGGTTGGTACTATTTGTAAACAACTACCAACCTAGTCATGATAAAAAATTGCCATTATTAAAAATTAAAATTCATTAGGCTAGGTTAGTACTATTTGTAAACAACTACCAACTTAATCGTAGTAAAAAAAATTAATTATCATTATTAAAAATTGAAATTCGTTAGGCTAGTTGCGTTGCTACTATTTGTAAACAACTACCAACGTAATCATGATTTAAAATGAATTGCCATTATTAGAAATAAAAATTCATTAGGCTCGGGTGGCACTATTTATGCTACCAACTAAATTACCACTACAATTACAACTACCAACTAAATTATGATTTAAATTGATTGCCATTAATAAATAATATATATATATATATATATATATATATATATATATATATATATATATATATATATATATATATATATATATATATATATATATATATATATATATATATATATATATATATATATATATATATATATATATATATATATATATATATATATATATATATATATATATATATATATATATATATATATATATATATATATATATATATATATATATATATATATATATATATATATATATGTATATATGTATATATGTATATATGTATATATGTATATATATATATATATATATATATATATATATGTATATTTATATACATATATATATATATATATATATATATATATATATATATATATATATATATATATATATATATATATATATATATATATATATATATATATATATATGTATATATGTATAATATATATATATATATATATATATATATATATATATATATATATATATATATATATATATATATATATATATATATATATATATATGTATATATGTATAAATATATATATATATATATATATATATATATATATATATATATATATATATATATATATATATATATATATATATATATATATATATATATATATATATATATATATATATATATATATATATATATATATATATATATATATATATGTATATATGTATATATGTATATATGTATATATGTATATATATATATATATATATATATATATTATATACATATATATGTATATATGTATATATGTATATATATATATATATATATATATATATATATATTTATATACATATATATATATATATATATATATACATATATATATATATATATATATATATATATATATATATATATATGTATATATGTATAAATATATATATATATATATATATATATATATATATATATATATATATATATATATATATATATATATATATATACACATATATATTAGGCACCGTTTGCTCAGTTGGTAAAACTTGTATAAAGGACATGACTACCAATATCATATAAAAAAGGAAAAAATAGATGGATAGGTACTAACGGATTATAAAATATGATGGTTATTCCATTATCGGGTCTAAGAAATGCGACATTATCAATGAAACCATTGATTTCCTGTATTTCTATCCTTTTAGACCCTCTCGGTATGAATTTACTGAAGTGTCCAACAGCATAAAACAGTGGCTGTTTTAAGAATTCATCATTTTCTGGCATGACTATAACTCCTGCATCCACATAGTTGTCAAACCAATTCGGTCCACCTTGTCTATTCAGAGCTAAATTCCAGTCAATCCATCCCACGCACCAATGATTTAAATCCTGAAAACAGTTGCATTTAATTATTTTTTCTTATGCCTCTCCATAATATAAAGGTTAGCCACCAATCTAAATTATCTTGGTTCACATTCAAATATCCTGCGATAAAGCTATATTTCCATGGCCTGTATTATTTTATTGTTGCCGAGGGTCTAACTTTCAAAATTTTATATTGTCCAAGTTGCTTGTGTTTAAAAATAGAAATCAGAGTAGGTTCAGGTTCAAACCAAGATACTCTGCTCAGGACCATGTCACTGTTCATAGGACAAGAATCCTACTCAAAATGTTACAATATCTTGACAAGTATATAAAAAAAACATTGTCAAATGACTAGGTTATATTTTTGGTAGGATACTCACCTCCAAAATATCTTTGATGTACATTTCCGCTCTTTCCCAAGATCCAAGTTCAACCTTTTCTGTCTGCCATGGTTTATCACCTATTACATAAAATGACTGATTATCCCTCTTTATAATAATAAAAATAAATAAATAATACTAAGTAGGTGCTACTTATTCAAATTTTAAGAAAGTGTGCGGAGTGCTGCTTAGTCCACTGTAAAGTGTACTAATTGTTTAAAAAAATTGTGAAAGTTAATGTTTCAATAGACCCTTAAGAGATACCATTAGTTAATTACAAAGATAATCAAGGAAAAAAGTACCACATTCTATTTGTTTTAGTTTTTTTTCATACAGAAATAAGAAGATACTATAAATATTAATTGTCTTACCCACACAAGCCTCCGTTCCTATTATATACTTATCGGGGAAGGCATTATGTGTTCTGTCTAATGAAGACGGGCCAATCAAAGTATCCCAGTACCAATGGACACCAATGCCATCTATATACTGCATTGTATCAGGATTTTCTGCAAGCTGTCAAGCAATATTTGATTTCAAAATACTTCTCCAGAGAACATTGATACTCATATGATAGTTTTTAAATGAAATATAATAATTCTTACCCATTCAATCCACCAAGGAAGGCTAAATCTTTGATCATCAAGTGCTAATATATTAACCTTGGAGAAATCAGGATCGTTCTTTATGGTTGGACCTAAGTTATTTGCTATCCACGTGGCCTAGAGAAGCATAGTTTATTAATAACTACATACATTATTTCATGAGCATTATTCTGAACCAATATTTTTACTTTATTCAAAGTACCTGTTCGGAGGGCATCCACCCCAGGGAATTGAATGCCATGATAGGGATAATACCATTGCTAGGCTCGTTGCCCGTTGAGATAGCCCAGATATTTATGCCAAACTTTTTGTATTCCTGTAAAAATCTAAAATAATCATTAACAATTATTAATCTTTCCACAATCAAACTTGAATTAACACACCTTCTCATCTGCACCCAATTGTGCATAGGGCACTGCAAGACATTATTAGAGTAAGTATAGATCATACAGAATGCTATATTTATTGTTAATTACATGAAGGCAAGGTGAACCACCCTGCATACTACTCTAAAATATTATTAAATAAATATTAGAATGAAAAATCACTCAATTATTTTGTACTCCCTGGGAATTAACCCTTTTGCATTGGAAAGTTTTTTGTATGTGCAGTGTGCAAACTCTAACAAACTCTAACTCTATCAAATTCCAAGGCTTATTACTATTTGATTGTACTTAACTTGATTCTAGTTTAATTATATTGAAATGTAATTTTTTTTTTTAAAGTATTAAGTAAAGACTTTTTTTTCTTGGCACCATAGCGGCGACACTAAAGTTGTCTGGCAAACCAGGCATGCCACCTCTATAGCGGTACTAAGAGTCAACCCTTTAAAGTTTGATCCAGACTTCAAGCATGGTAAACATATTATCACAAGTAGATGATATTGTTATTCAAGATTTGCACACTGGGGTTTGAATTTAAATGATAGTTTGATCAAATTATACAAGGATAATTTATAAAGATAATAAAAACCACTGCTGGATACACCATTCGTCACCTGATAGATCAGGTGAAATGGAGTGATATATAGTCCGAAACATCCATAATAAATCTAGTAATTGCCACCCTCAGTAATGATTGAAAATAAGAATGTATATTATGGAAATAAAAATAAATAATATTTCCTTACTTGAGATGATAGTCTGCCCATGTTTGATAGTACTTCTTGATCAACCTAGACTCTCCACCAAACTCTCCGTTAGTCTTCATCCAAACAGGAGGAGACCACGCAGTTGCCAATATCATCAGGTCATCAGTGGACAAATCTGATGCTCGTTTTATAAGAGGAATCTGAACAAAAAATGTGAATGAATGGACACCATAAATGCTACAATTCTCGAACGGCATGGAGAATAGAATGCCTCACCACTCTGTCCTTGAAAACAATTTTCACCTTGTATACATTCAGGCATCTCCTCATACATACCTGCTGATTATTCCAACTTTTGACCTGACCACCTTTCAAATATAATAAATACTTGATCATGCCAAGTTTTCCTCTGCTACTATTTCCAACTGCCTTATAAATCTGTTCTTTCCTCACTCATTGGTTCCACATGTTAAAACCATTTTTAACACACCTTTCTTAATTTTATCGACAATCACTATCACAGCATGCAAACAATACCACCTTTCACCACCATAGCACCATTTACACACTCAAAACTACACTAAGGTTAGTTTTGTACACACTAAAACTACTCTATGCTTCACTTCCATACACTAGGGTTGGTTGGCTCATAAGCTTTTATTTGCTACAATTGATTTAAGTGAACTATTCACTCTGTTCCCAGCATTCATTCTCCATATCTTTATCAATCAAAATATAATACAGGAGGAAATAAAATGGAAGAGAGGAAGAGGAAATAGAAGTGGCTATGTGGACTAGTTTAAAGAGAATACCGGAATCATATTGTACAAAACTACTGATGTAAATAACACATTCTAGATTCTCAATGCTATATTAAATTTGAACTCACTTTTAGTAAAAAGTCTTCATCTGTGAGTGTAAAGTTGGAAAGATTTTCATCGTCTGTAGGCTGCATGTTGTAGGCATAAGGGTGCGTAGAGAAATCACTCCCGCCTATCGGCACCCTACCCACATTAAACTCCAACCCTTTTTCACTATAGTATGACCTATGAAGCAAGGAAAATCACAGTATTGATATGATGACGAGCTTATTCAAACCATTAAATAATCATAAAATAAAGTTAGTTTTATTTTAAAAAGTTTTATAAAATGTGCCACAAACTATCTGCAAAAAAACATTCAACACAATATCAATTTGTATTTAACCTTAAGACGCTCATAAGCCGCGTGCAATAAGGGTAGCACCCTTCCCAAGCATTTTTGTGAAATATTCGCACGACTTGCTACCTACGCGTAGCTACTAAAATATTTATTGGAACCAAAAATAAAATGATGGATTGGTATCTCAAAGAAATTATTTACATAAGCTAAAATTCATATTTTGAAAGGTTAAAAAGAAGGGGACACATCATTGAATGTTACGTTAAATAAATAAAATAATTGACTTTTAATGCTTGTGTTATTTATTTTATTGACAGCAATTAAAAGTATTTATTCCATTACTACTATAAATTATTCTTACTAAATTATAAAAATCAAGAAATGCCCAATAGGGTGTTTCACACGGTTGTATGATGATAATCAAATAATTTAAAACAGATTATTATGAATATTTATATTTTCTAAACTTGATCTCAATATTTTATTTATTGTTTCGGCATTAACTTTGTGGTAAGACATGTTACAATGATTAAAGAAAACACTTCGTTTTTTACCACTTGAGTTTTATTATAGACTACATGTTTCAGAAGTTAAACTTCCATCATTCAGGTCTGTATATGTTATTATACAGACCTGAATGATGGAAGTTTAACTTCTGAAACATGTAGTCTATAATAAAACTCAAGTGGTAAAAAACGAAGTGTTTTCTTTAATCATTGATCTTAATACATTAATAGTACAATAACATTATTAGAATCATAAAAATATGCTTTAATATTCAATACATTTATAACATTGTTTTAAACCTTTGAATAGACCCTATTACACACGAGAACATTAAATGAACTTTATGGGTTCTTTGCAATTTTTTGTATTACCTGACAAAGTTCTCTTGTGCTTCTTTACTTAGTGATAATAAATTAATTCCTGCGGCATCTGTAAATGATCCTCCAAATCCTTTTATTGTCTGAAAGGGTTTTTCTCTGTTAATTTGAATAACTGGAGTTTCTGGAATGTTTTCAAAATTAAGTTATTTGCATTAGTGTAAATCCCTTAAACAATATCTTTGCTGACCTTTAAAACAAATTAAAAGCATTCACAAAAATATGCCATTTTCTGCCTGCCAATTTATAAATGCATTTGTAGTATGTAGAGTCAATCATTATATACGGGTTACCAAACAATAAAATGACTGGACTGCTGTCAGTATTAAATGCTGCAGTGAGACTGATTTTAATAAATTTTAGACACAACATTCCACTACTTCATTGTTTGGCTTTCCCAAAAGTATGAAGTATTTATCCTATTTGCTTGTTCATAAAGAATATTCCTGAATATCTAAAGAAACTTTACATCCCAGACAAATTGAGTGTTGAAGCTCTAACGCTTTGATCAGCTACAACAACTGTCGTGGGTAAAGTGGTCTTGCTAGCTCGCAACCAGTGCATTAAATTTTGCAAATGTGGGCTTTTGCGGGCACAAAGGTATGGATTGCTCTTCCACAGGTGGTTAAAAACTGTGAGAATGGAATGATCTTTATAAAAAAATTATAAACACATTTACAATATTTTGAGTGTGTCCAAATACTTGTTCACAAAATCTGGATTATCTCCAATTACAGGAGTTATTTTCATATAATTTTTTGACATCTCATCAAAGATGAAGAAGAATATGGAAGTCTGGGCATTTACGGGGCTGATGACCGTCATCGGCTGGTTTAAGTGATCACTTTACACACGTGTAACATTCACCAATTCTACCCATTATTGACAACCACACTACTCAAATTCTTGGAAGTTCTTTATATATGAACCAATTTAGAAACCTTGTTCTTGAATCACTAGAACTTCACTAGATTTAACTTCTCTTATATTGCCCAGACTTCCATATTCTTCTTCATCTTTGATGAGATGTCAAAATATTATGAAAATAACTCCTGTAATTGGAGATAATCCAGATTTTGTGAACAAGTATTTGGACACACTCAAAATATTGTAAATAAATTATCTGGTCAAATTATAAGCTTAAATAATAAAAATGAAAATGGTATTTTCTGGCGTTTCTCATGTGTGTGATTATAATCCAGGATTTGGACCTCACATACTAATATAAGAGTTTCTGCTTAGTAAAAAACTTCTTTACATCTCACCAATAGATGTCTCTAGTGAAGTTCTAGTGATTCAAGAACAAGGTTTCTAAATTGGTTCATATATAAAGAACTTCCAAGAATTTGAGTAGTGTGGTTGTCAATAATGGGTAGAATTGGTGATATACGTGTGTAAAGTGATCACTTAAACCAGCCGATGACGGTCGTCAGCCCCGTAAATGCCCAGACTTCCATATTCGTCTTCATCTTTGATGAGATGTCAAAAAATAATATAAACACATTTGTTGACATAATCATTCCCATAATTTTTCTTCCAAATTAAATCACAGAATTATATTTGAGAGTTAAAACACCCTTGAGGTGGTATTTTACGAAGATGACATAAATAATTGTTATTTAAGGAAAAAAACACATTTGTAAGATTATCCTAAATTATATGAGGTTGGACGGGGATCAGGACCGTCGAGGCGCTGTATAGAGCTGCCCGAGACAAGGACAATTACTCTCAAGTGATAGTCGACGTCAGGGGGACCTGGCATGGCACGTAAAGAAGAAGAAGAAGAAGATTATCCTGCATGGTAATTTTTATATTCAAAATATGAAATGTGATGCATTTGATACTTACTGATTATTTTTAATTTTATTTAATTATCTATGACAGTACATTCATCAGATATGCAATTCAATCGGTTGAAGTAATCATTGTTTACCGTTTTGACTGCTAGATTACACAATATTATTTATTTTCATAATGATCTAATTACTATGTGTCATTATATTATATAAGAAATGTCAGGTGTAAGATAATAAAACCATTAAATTGTATACAAATTACATTAGGTATTGAACAAAGCCAAAATAGAGTAAACTGTAGTGTAACTAGCTACTAGGGTTCATCTGATCTCCCTTCTTTGCAAATCAAATTATCACCTTGCAACAGAAATGTTTAAAAAAAAAATGTTTTGATAAAAGAGAATTATTCCTATGGTGAAATTGAGTCAAAATGAAAAGTCTAAGCAGGTCTTTAGGCAGAGAAAATATCAACTCGAACACTCTATTCAAAATATTAAGTGGTCATACAATGTACTTTCATAACTGTGTCAAATGAAATTCAACATTTTAAACCGCAGACTTATAAATAATAAGTGCTATTTTTCAATATCCATAAAAATATATGGTTTTGAAAGTCTTATGTCTTATGTTAATTCGAGGCAGAAATTCGAATCCGTGAATAAATTTAGGAGATTAATACTTTAAACGAATGAACATTTACATTATCATTAATAAACAGAGATTGAATAACTTACCGGCATAAACGATAACTTTACTAATCCAATCAATAATTCCCTTTGGTTTAGGAGTGCTGAGAACTTTCTTTTGTACGTCTCCAAAGGTTTTTTCAAATCGAAGACCTTCCTAAAAATGAGAACAGTGTTATAACCTTATATCTGCTGAATGCATTCTCTATTTCAAATCTCTGTCAAGAAAAGTAGCCAAAATTGTTGACTCAAGAGATTTTTGTGTCCAAATCATGTCTTAATATATTTCAACTTTCCCAAGAGACGTCTCTTCCTACTTCAGTATTGAACACTGTTGAAAATCCTTGACTTTGACTAAAGAAATGACTAGACCAGTGTTTTTTCCACGGAAACGCAAGACGTGTTAAAACGGTTAAGATATTCACTAGCAGATAACAGAGTTTCTCGGTTTGTACCCACTCTACCACAATTTGATACCTATTTCTAATAATAAGGCGCTTAGGCTCACAGAAATAGTATGAAATTGAAGTATTTTTGTAAATAATTAAAACACAAATATTTCTCTATAAAAAAAAAGAAATGTATAACCCAGTTCTTTAGACATGTTGCGCGTGTCAACGAGGATAGCCTGGAACGAGTGATTGTGATCAGTAGCCCAGAGAGGAAGAGAGGGAGAGGAAGATCCCCACACGATGGACCGATCAAGTTAAGGCAGCGCAGCAGACTCCTCAGTGGATGGAGCACTACGTGCAGCATAGTCAAGAGATAGCTGGAGAAGAGTCATTGCATCCACAACCCTCAGTAATGAGGAATAAGACGGAGAAGAGATGTACCTAATAACTACGATAAATAATAAATGCAAATCCTATCTAAAAGAATAAAAGAAGGTCAACTTACACTGCTGGAGGTGAAGAGAACATATTTGCCGGGTGACAATGGATCCACGCTAGACACCTCGTCACAATACGATGCGTTGCACACACATACCACAGAACTGTGGTTGTACTTTCGTGCCAGGCAAGGCTTGTCTTGGCCTGAAAATGAATGCTACCCATTTAGAGATGTGCCTTATGGGTACCTGATACTTTTTTGGTTACCTAATTGGAATGGTATTTGCTAATTCTTCTCAGTTTGTATTTCTGACTAGCTTAAGTTTGTGGTATCAAATTGTCCAATATATTAGCAGCTAGAAATATGTGCACTAATTGACGTCACTAGCTTTAAGTGATCCAATCCAAAAACCGAATTCAGTAACAACTTATTTTAAAGAAGTCATTATTTAAACAGTTTTTAAAAAAAGATCCCCCATCTCTGTGCTTATTGTGGATATTTTTTTTATACATGAATATCATTTCACATAATGATGAGTAATAATAAAAATAATTGTGTACTACAAATTAAAAACAACACCAGTTTTGGCAGATTTTTTTAAAAATTCTTAAACAGAAATCCAAAAAGTATTTTTGCATTGTGTGAGTATAATGTAAGAAAGAATAAATGCTGTAAATTAATTTTCTTTCAGTGATACTTATACCCCTTACCGCACCCCAATGGTGCATAGGGTACTGCTTCATATAAACGCAGTGTTATCTCGATCGATTACACATGAAGGAAAGGTGATCAGCCCTCCACTTCAGGTACCAGTCCAGTGTAATATTGAATAAATATTAGAGTGAAAAAATCACTTTATATTTATTAAACCCCCCTGGGAATCGAACCCGGGACCTCCAGAACGGTAGGCGAGCATGCTGACCATTACACTACGGAGGCGGACGAGATTCAGTGATACTACGTGAAAAATAAAATAAAAATATTACAAAAAATTATGTTTCGTTAATTTATGAAAAATCTTTTTGTCTTTTTTTTTAGCACAGAATGGTAAATAAGGTTATATTTTTTTATTAAAATAAAAATTAACTTTGATTTTTGCTGTCTCATTACTGCTTATTCTATTCTTTTCTGGGGCTATTCTGTAACCTGTCTAATCTTTTTTTTAAATTATGATTACTCACGTAAAAATATCGCAATATTGAAATATTCTACATACCTAAGGCATTTACCATCAGATATCCAAAAATTAGTAGCAATATCAAATATTTGAAACTGAACATTTTTTGACATGAGTTGACTGCTCCAAAGAAAAAAAATGCTGAAAAGGAGAGAGAAAAAAATATTAAGGAATTTATAAATGTGAAGATGTAAATAGCTTTCCCTTGTTTAGCACAGGCGACCAAAGCAACCTTGATATTCTGTTAATATACAAAGATACCTCGTTTCTCTTAAGACACATCTTGATAAGTTAACCTCAAAGTATTTCCTGTATGTAAAGTATATCTTGCACTAACCACTACACTACTGATTTGATGTTAACCTGCAGACATATCCGTAAGTGCGTTACAGTAGAACCATGTATGTAATTGGATCACTTATTACAGTATGTAATATTAGATTGAAATGTAAAAAAGACAGGCACCGTGGCGTAATTGGGTAGACGCTCTACTGCGAAACTAGCGTTGGGGGTTCGATTCCCTCCAAGTGCAAATAAATTCAAGAAAGATTTATTTTTGATTGGTCTGGGTGTTTGTGATTTACTTTTCACATTTACATACTTTCCCTATCCTTACTATCCTACCTGCAGACAAGACTCTAATAGAGGCTTTGCATGTTATTCTTATTTAAAAAATATGTAAAAAAAATGCTCGTACAACGTAACTACTGAAGTGTAAAGCACTATGTAACATATGAACTGTATTACAAATTTCTCGGCCAATCGGAACTTTTCCGAATCCAAATAAGCCACAGCCCCAATTATTTCAGATTTCAGGGGTTCTACTGTAATGAACTATGACTGTCGCCATTACGGATATGTCTGGGTCGGATATCGCTCACTCCTTTCAAGAACGTCATAAATAAAAAATTGTCAATTTTCAGTTGTGCATGTTTTAGGAATGCCCAGAAGTACTATATCCCAGCAAAAGAGGCATATATTTAACTTGTAAATTGTACATTTCACTCACTCCTTTCAACACCGTCATATATCAAAAATCATCAATTTTATCATTTTTTCGGAATGCCCAGAAAATGTACTATATCCCAACAAAAGCGGCATATTTTTAACTTTATATTTACCCGCTACAGGGCAGGAAGAGTTGTTTTTGCATTTTGAAGAAAAGGTATTGTTTTATTACTTTTTAAAAAAATACTAAATATTTTTCAAATGGAGAAAAAACCGTCAGGTTTTACCTAAAAAGATCTGTTGCACAGTAAAAAGTTCAATAAGTGGCTTGATATTTATTTTTAATACATTGTGTTTTATTTTTAAACTTTATATCAAATCCAAATATTTATATAAATTTATAATAAATTTATATAAATAAAATTTATATAAATTTATAGCAAATCCAAGATTATGGTTTTTGAAAGAGAAGAATGCAGATCTGAATGTGAAATATTGGTAAACGGGGAGATTTTGGAACAGGTAGATGATTTCGTGTATTTGGGTAGTATGTTTTCTAGGGATGGAAAGATTGATAGAGACATAGAAAGGAGAGTGAATGCTGGGAACAAAGTGAATGGTGCACTGAAATCAGTTATAGCAAATAAAAACCTAAACTGGCAGTGCACAACGGAGTCCTGGTTCCAACTCTAATGTATGGAAGTGAAACATGGAGTTGGCAAAAGAAGGATGAATGTAGACTGAATGCAGTCGAAATGCGATCTCTCAGAAGAATGTGCGACAAAACGATGTATGATAGATGTGCGAATAGTGAAATAAGGAAGGAATGCAAAGCTAAGATAAGCATTATCGATAAAATTAAGAAAGGTGTGTTGAGATGGTTTGGACATGTGGAACGAATGAGTGAGGAAAGAACGGTAAAACAAATTTATGAGGCGAATGTTAGTGGGAAAAGAAGCAGAGGAAGACCGAGAAAAACATGGCACAATCAGGTATGCCAAATACTTGAAAGTGGTCAGGTTAGGAGTCGTAACAATCGGCGGGTATGTATGAGGAGATGCATGAACGTGGAAGAGACGAAGAATGTCTGCAAGGACAGAGTGGTGTGGCGCTCTATTCTCTCTGCCTACCCCTGCGGCGAAGCGGCGTGATGGTTAGTTAGTTAGTTTAGTTAGTTAAAAACGTTCTCCTGAAAAATCAAGTATTTTGATTTATGACGTTCTTGAAAGGAGGGAGCGATATGTCTATAAAGGTTGAAGTAAGGAATGCGTCATCGATATAATTTAACATTTCAAAAGTAACTAATTCATGAATAAATTGAATACATAAACATATAAGTAACTAATATTCCTCAATAGCTATTCTCAATAGCGGTTCTTTATTGAAAGTACAAAACCAATTAATAATTTAGTTATTTACACACAAATCTGGATCCAATTATTTTTTATACATAATTTTAAAAAATTAATCTTACAATTTTTAACCGAAAAAAATTAAGATACCAACATTATGGGTGTGTCCAAAACCTTGTTCATATAAACCTGAACAAGGATTTAAACACACCTAATATTTGTCCGCCCCCGTAGTGTAATGGTCAGCACGCTCGGCTACCGTTCTGGAGGTCCCGGGTTCGATTCCCAAGGGGAGTAAAATAAATATAAGTGATTTTTTCACTGTCATATTTATTCAATATTACCCTGGACTGGTACCTGAAGCGGAGGGCTGATCACCTTTCCTTCATGTGTAAACGATCAAGATAACACTGCGTTTATATGACGCAGTGCCCTATGCACCATTGGGGTGCGGATAAGGGTTTTATTATTATTAATATTGTGAATAAAATATCTGGTCATATAAGCTTGATAAAAATTGCAAATCGTGCATTCAGGCGTCTCCCAGTATGTAAAATAATTTGGGAAGGATCTTGCATACATTTAAAAATAGAAGATTTTTTGCCAAATAAAAAGCTTACAGAAATCAACCGTAGATGCCGCCACGAACTCACACACGAAACAAGGTGTAAATTATGATCAATCGTGGACGGTGAATCTTACATGTCGCTCACTCCTTTCAAGAACGTCATAAATCAAAATACTTGATTTTTCAGGAGATCGTTTTTAAAGTTTAAAAATGTAACACAATGTATTAAAAATAAATATCAAGCCACTTATTGAACTTTTTTCTGTGCAACAGATCGTTTTAGGTATAACCTGAAGGTTTTTTCTCCATTTGAAAAATATTTAGTTTATTTAAAAATATAATTAAACAATACCTTTTCTTAAAAATGCAAAAAAAAAACACTTTCTGCCCTGTAGCGGTTAAAAATTAAGTTAAAAATATGCCGCTTTTGCTGGGATATAGTACATTTTCTGGGCATTCCAAAAACATGCACAACTGAAAATTGACGAATTTTGATTTATGACGTTCTTGAAAGCAGTGAGCGATGTGTGTAAAGCATGACAAGTCGCAAGCCCTGCAAATACCCAGTTTTCTGTATTCTTCTTTCTTTGTTGAGATATCTGTATTGGATTGGCGTCATCGTCGATATATCGACGGCCGCGTGTGTGTGTGTATAAATAAATTTGATTTGTTTTTGCCTATTAATACAGAAATAGTGATTTACATATAAGACTGTTTTTTTTTTTTAATAAAACTGTGTAGCATATACCATATATAAAATTAAGTACATACAAAAATGTCACCTAGATACTTCAATGCTCGTTTCGTGTAAATATTGTAGATACTTTGTCTATGATTTCGACATTTAATATTAACATTATCGGAAAAGTTTGAGAATAGCTCCTAAAAAATAAATAAATAAAAACAATGGTATCCGCTAAAATACAAGTACCTACTCGGCAGTGGCGGTACTTCCCTAGAAGCCCAAAAGCCCGGCTTGCCTAACAACTCCAAATAAAAATGACTAAATCTAGACCAAAATATTAAAAATACATAATTAATGTGTGACTATTTTTAAATTATCGCGCGCTTACATGATTATTAAACACTATGCATGCCATTATATGGTGATGGTACTTATTGGTTATGGTTAATATCTGAGGAAGATATTTTATTATAGTGAACATTTTCTTTATTTCAAGATGATGGCTATACCTTACAAAAGTTACATGTTAGCATATTTTTACAATGATTACAATACATTGTTTATATTTATAATACTTTCTGGGTGCTTACTATACTGGGAATGATATGAGGTGAAGAAATTATAGGTACATCATGTATTCACGAATGTGAAAAATAATGGGCTTGCCTTACTGGTGAACCCTAGGCACGCCACTGCTACTCGGTGACCTACCGACACTAGTGAAAGTAAATATATATGTATTAAACTTTCAAAACGTCTACATGTAAACATGACTAACATATTAAATTTTTAGTACACATTTCGCTCACTCCTTTCAACAACGTCATATATCAATAATCGTCAATTTTCAGTTGTGCCCGTCGCAGTTGTATGTTTTCGGAATGCCCAGAAAATGTACTATATCCTAGCAAAAGCGGGATATTTTAAACTTAATATTTACCCGCTACAGGGCAGAAAGTGTTGTTTTTGCATTTTGAAGAAAAGGGTATTGTTTAATTATTTTTTTAAATATACTAAATATTTTTCAAATGGAGAAAAAATATTCAGGTTTTACTTAAAAAGATCTGTAGCACAGTAAAAAGTTCAATAAGTGGCTTGATATTTATTTTAAATACATTTTATTATATTTTTAAACTTTAAAAACGATCTCCTGAAAAATCAAGTTTTTTGATATATGACGTTGAAAGGAGTGAGCGATTTGTGTATGTACCGTGTACCGTGATGCCTCGCACAACGAACGCAGCGTACAACGAATCTTCTATTCATCTATTACGCGACTCAAAGACTTAAGTGACAATTTTTATTAAGTATACCACCTTTTAAAAAGTCAAAAATTCCTTTTTTTTCTCTCTATTTTCTCAAAACACTCAGTAATCCGAGCGATCCCTTAATCCGAATGATCCCCTAATCCGAACGATTCCATAATCTGAACGATTCACTGCACGATTAGCAAGCTGTCACTGCAGACTGCAATAGTTTTTTGAATTACAGTAAAACCTTGTTATAACGATCTAATTGGGGGGGAGGGATGTCCTTTTAAAAGTCCGTTTTATAAAAATGGTTATTTTTTTTGGTGTCGATAATATGAATACTGTATTTAGAAATAAATAAACAATAAAAAACACAAACAAAATTACACTATTGTCTTTTGACACTCGTCGTGAAGTGACGTTGCTGTTTGATATCGAAGCGCTTGCTTTCGGTAATCCTATTTTGAAAAAGGAATCAAATTTTGTTTGCACTTTAAAATATTGCTATTTTATTATAATCAATGGATCTTTGTCAGACGGGAAGAATATCTAATTTACCATACTCAACCTATAAAGGATTTTATTAGACTCGTTTTGTGTTTATAACAGCCGATATAATTAATGTTTTCATTCATCATTTTCTTTTGGAAAATTCGCCTTAAAAAAACGTCATTTTCGTAAGTTGGCAATGAATGACGTCACAGAAACGATGGAGTTATTTTAATGTTCGTGTCATTGCTAAATTATTGGCAGCTCTATTTGTTGATGTCTATAGTCCACCCTCCCACCCCCCTCCCCTCATTTGTATAACACAAATGGTAGTGTAGTGGTAAACAAACAATACACACTACTACTATTACAGATCTATAAACCATAGACAATAAACCATATGACGTCATAAAACGTTCGATGACGGAAATTTGATGACATATACGAACGCACGTTTTTCGTTTTATTAAAATATCTAAAGTTTAAACCTTCATATCTCTCTTAGTTCCCTTCAGATTTCAATAAGAATGTTATCGATAGTCTTGTGATTTTTCATATTAATTTATTAGCCAATAATCATACATCGTGATATTTATCCATTCTCTAAAATTAAGAAAATGCTTATAATATAACTGTTATCTGATGAATGCTCAATAATTTGACCAGATTTTTTGTCTGTCATATACGTATCCCTACTTTGAAATAGGAATCAAACTGTGTTTGCACTTTTGAAGTTTGCCTTTTAAAAAAAAATATATATAATCAACTCTCTAAAATACGTATACTAGTTGAACTTCGTTATTTGACAAATAGTCAATAATTTGACCGGATTTTTTGTCCGTTATATCGAGGTTTTACTGCAATAGTTTTTTGTATTATGTACCTTTACAAGTCTCGCAAGCTCGCACGTGTCGGACTTCCCGCGTTAATTTGACGTGCGCACGGCGCGCGGTCGCAACTGCTACTGAATAATAGCGTATCTACCTAGGCCTGCTGAGTACGCGCGTAGAGATAGTGTGACTGGACACTAATTCATTTATTGGGTTTAATTTGTGGCGACTGAAGAATGAATGACACTTTCCTGGGAAGCATTCAGACATATTTAAATCAATAAATATATAAATTTTGAAATCTAAAATTTTCTAAAAATGTTCACCGATTACTTTGAAATTTTGACACAACGTTGCGTAAGAATACGAGCGTGTTTTTACATTAATACATAAATAAAATGCAGTAAAACTTCGATATAACGGACCTCTATTTCACGAACTTCGGATATAACGAATAAAAAATGCGGCCAAATGCAAAAAAATTAAAAACATCCTGTCCGTGTCGGGTTGTGGTCCCTTGGTTAGTGTCGCGGACTCTTGAGTCAGAGTTTCTCGGTTCGAACCCACTCTACCACAATTTGACACCTATTTCTAATAATGAGCCGCTTAGGCTCACAGAAACAGTATGAAATTGAAATATTTTTGTAAAAAATAAAAACACGAATATTTCTCTTTTTATTAAAAAATTTAAAGTAGGTCATCGATTGTTTTGAAAATTTTTATCTAAGTTTTTATCTGCTCGAGTTTCTATCTACTAAAAATAAAAATGTTCACATTGTCATATTATTTTTTGACATCTTATCAAAGATGAAGAAAAATATGGAAGTCTGGGCATTATGTCTCTATATTATTATCTCGCATATGTCCCTGATCCTGGCGTTTCTTATTCTGTCTTGCCAGATATAATCCATACAATCTTCATTCCTGACACTATAAGAGAGTTTTTTTTACTACGTTGTCCGCTCTGCTTTCAATCCCATGTCATGATGGGTCGCACACAAGTTCTGTATATTTTGATTTTGCTGATGATATTCATGTAAGGGTTTTTCCATATAGAATTTTTCAGGTATCCTGAGATGGCTGCAGAGCCTTATTTACCTGCCCGATCACTTCACATCGCAGATCCATTTGACCACACAGGTCCACACCCAGGTATTTGAACTTTTCCACCTGTTCTACTAAGACGCCATCCACGGTCACGCTACATCCCACTGGGATCCGAGAGAATACCATGCTCTTAGTCTTTGTAGCTGATAAAGTATTGTTTACTTGTATTGTAGTTTTATTAGGTATAACTTTTTTTTACATATTTAATAAATAAAATTGTCATAAATACGGCCCTGGCTCTAGGACTATCGAAAAATACGATTTATATTTGAAACATTTATCCAAATATTCAATTTTGTGATTTGTGATAAGAAATTAGTTATACAAGATAAGATAACAAAACCTATTCTATATTATGATTGACATGAGTTGCATTTTTTATACCTTGCGGTCGAAGTACAACAATAAATGGGTTAGTCTCCATATTAACCCTTTGATGACTGTGCATGTATTAGATAATTTAAAAAAAAAAATATTACACTCTCTTTATTATTCATCCTTCACTTTAAAACTACTTGCACCTTACAAAGGCCCAGAGCAGCCTTGTACTTAGCCTTGAGAATAGGTGTCTGTGAAGAATTTTAGGCGTGCGGTGGTTTGACTTTGTGAGGAGTGAAGAGATAAGGCGTAGTACGCAGCAAATCTTGGTAACAACTGTCGTCAAGAAAAGGTGATTCAGTTGGCTTGGCCATGTACTCCGCATGCCTCCCGAGAGCTGCCATCAAGCTTTCCTCTTTTACAAGGCATCAGGTTCGCCCCGCTAGGACGACCACTGCTGACAATTCGTTGGCAGTTTTCTCTAGTCACAACTTCGGGACGCGAACCTGACTTGGGAGGATGCAAGGGAGCTGGCGGCTGACAGAAAGGCCTGGACACAGTTTGTGGACTCCATATGCTCCACATAAGGAGCGAATGTGGTTAAATAATAACCATAATTACAGACTCGAAGAATAATCTTATGATAGTAAAAATCATGTTATATGTGTTGAATTTTTAAGTTTATTAATTAATATAATATACATCGCTCACTCCTTTCAAGAACGTCATCAATCGAAAATCGTCAATTTTCAGTTGTGCATGTTTTCGGAATGCCCAAAAAATGTACTATATCCCAGCAAAAGAGGGATATTTTAAACTTAATATTTACCCGCTGCAGGGCAG
Organism: Brachycentrus maculatus; assembly: GCF_059751285.1. NCBI lineage: Eukaryota > Metazoa > Arthropoda > Insecta > Trichoptera > Brachycentridae > Brachycentrus > Brachycentrus maculatus. The sequence continues at coordinate 410,979 of NW_028281114.1, forward strand.
AAAATGTTGTTTTAGCATATTGAAGAAAAGGTATTGTTTAATTATTTTTTTTAAATTTATTAAATATTTTTTAAATGGAGAAAAAACATTCAAGTTTTACCTAAAAATATCTGTTGCACTGTAAAAAGTTCAATAAGTGGCTTGATATTTATTTTTAATGTATTGTATTATATTTTTAAACTTTAAAAACGTTCTCCTGAAAAATCAAGTATTTTGATTTATGATGTTCTTGAAAGGAGTGAGCGACATATGATCAAATATGTTTAAAAAAATACAAATGAATTTGACCAAAAAAATACTGTAATAAGTGGACGTTTAATGATGTAATACGAGGCGTTACAGGGTTACAATGCTCTAACAAATGTCATACAGCAGTAAAATAGTACGAATGGTGACACTAACCATTTTGTATCACAAATATGTTATACTCGAACGCTTGATTGTGATAGAATTTGATGAGTCTAAATCTATATTTCTGTTTTTAATTTAAAATTAGTAACTGTGTGTTTCATTTTCTTGAAGCTGCTCAAGTTTTGAAACGGAAATTGATAATGTTTGTTCTCCTTTCACTAATTACAAATGCCTTCCAGAGTTTGAATTACAGTGTCAAAATGACATTAAAAAAAAAAGTTTTACTTAGTAAATACAACTATTTCTTAAAATCTAATGTGACACTTGTTTCTATGCATTCCCTATCATTTTCAAACACCATATCATTTTAAAACATACGGTATTTGAAAAAGGTGCGAAATGCATCGAAACAGTGTCACAGTAGATTTAAAGAAATAGTGGTATCTACTAAGTAAAACTTAAATTAAAAATGGATAGATTTCACCACAAATGGACTGCCGAATCAATTAATGAAACTATATTTCAGTGTTGTGACGCATTTGTTACAGCTGTGTCTTGTTACATTGATCCCAGATCACCCCTTCTCGCTTTGATCTATGATCACCAGTAGATCAGAGAACCTACAGATCGGGGTGGAACACTCACAGTAACTTGCCCTCTTCCCTTTTCTTTTACAGTCAATACCTTTGGGTATTTGCTCCTGTAAAAAAAGTATAAGTTTATTAAATGTTTTTTATTTAAATCACTCACGAATTTTGGTGAGAAAATTCGTTGGTGTAGGAAATCATCACCAAACACCTGGAAACAGGACTACCTGTACACTGCTCGGGTTAGTCAATGATAACAAACACATAAATATATTAATTTATTGTAACTGCAGACAGTTGGTAGAATTCCATGTTGAATTGTTGGGTAATATATCCAAAATTAAACAAGGTTTATTTGATTGAATTCTACATTTATTTATGTACCCAAATAATAATATGTGACACGTTTCATCTTATTAAGACATTATCAAACACATAGAGTGTTTGATAATGTCTTAATAAGACGAAACGTCTCACATATTAACATATACATAAATAAATGTAGAATTCAATCCAATAAACCTTGTTTAATTTTGGATATATTACCCAACAATTAAATATATTAAGCTTGGGAAAATTTATACCACGAGTTGCAATACGATTTGCCCGAGCAGCACTCGGGCTCATTGATGCAACGCAAACTCCTTGCCAAGTCACGTAAGAGATAAACTGGCAACTGTTTAAGGAATACCAAAAAAACATTTAAATGTAATAATTAAGAGTAAAGAAATTGAAAGCATTTATTGAAAAGAGACTCTTTCATTTGTATTTGAGGTCCGAATCCTGGTTTTGAAAAAAAAAGTTTTCCTAGTCCCATCATAGATGTCTCTAGTGAACTCTCGCAGGCTGTGTTTCAAGTTTGATCAATATATCTAGTAGTTTTGAAAATTTGAGTACTGTGGTTGTCAATCATGGGTAGAATTGGTGAATGTTACATGTTTGTAAAGTTGTAAAATGATCACTTAACCAAGTTTAAGACTGTTGTAAGCCCTGTAAATGCCCAGACTTCCATATTCTTCTTCATCTTTGTTAAGATGTCAAAAATAATGTATGTAGTTATCGTTTTATCATATATTTTTATGTATAAAGAAATCTTTTGTAAATTAAATGCATTGTTAACTTTGTGGTATGGTAATATTACTCTCCTTATCATTCATCATTCACTTTGTGAGACCGGTAGTCACGAAGTAGTGTTTTTTAAAGTGGTATTACACTAAGTGAACGATGAATGATAAGGAGAGTGTTGTAAAGATATCACTTACTTGTTAAAGTAGACAATGACCACTCCATCATCTGGTCTTAAGAAGGCCACATAATTGATTGACCCAACTTTTTTGATAGCTTTGACCTTCCGCGATCCTCTCGGGACAAACTTGCTCAAATGCCCGAGGGCGTAGAATATCGGCTGCTTCAGAAACTCGTCTGCATCAGGCAGGGATATTATGGGGGAATCTACATAATACTTGAACCAGTTTGGTCCTCCGTGCGTGTTCAAGACTAAGTTCCAGTCCACCCATCCCACAAACCAATGATCGAGGTTCTGAAATATCGAGAACATCAAACATTTAGATCAGGGCTGTCCTAATCCAAACTGGATACAATCCTGGGTTAATCCAAATAACTAAATAGACTGGAGGGCCACAGCCATAAAAAGAATTGCACTGCATTACAAAAAAACAAAACAAGAAACATTTGTACCTCAAAAATTCCACCAAGATATCTTTCTACCCGATCCCAACTTCCTAAACGAACTCCATAGTTTCCTGGTTTGTCACCTAAAGAAAAATTAAATTGTTTGAGTGATTATTAATTGATTTATAACTAGCTATACCCGGCGAATAAATAAATCAGTCTGGTAAAGAAATTAGTATTTTTTTCAAAGGAATAACTTACTAAAGTTAGCTTTATAGGGAAGGTAATTGTGAGAAAAAAACAATCAGATCACTTTAAAATATAACTTTCAAGAATTTGTTTTTAAAAAAATGCTAGGATTCGAACCAATCTAATTGCGCTACTACATATGTCTTATTAATAACTTATTCTTCATTCTTCTGTCAGTGTTATATCAGGTCCTCTTAACATCAACTATCACTTGAGAATTGGGCAGCTCTAAATAGCACTTCGATGGTTCTGATCCCTGTCCAATCTCATATATTCAAGAGAATCTCATATATTCCGGAGTTAAGAGATCTGCCTTCTGCCCACACCTCTTCGAACCTTTATTAGGTGCAATAGCTCGTATTTCTCTCCTCTTGGCACATGCCACAGATAGGACACCTTCCGGACTTTGATATCGGTCAGCGACTGTCTCCCTGCTCTTGCTCTGCGGAGCACATTCACGCTGCTGACCATATTGGTCCATGGAATGCGTAGCATTCCACGATATAATGACTTATTAACGAAAGATTCAAGATTTTTAACTAACAGACGTTATATTTTTAATTCTCTTTTCTGCTAAATCTATTATTTTATATCATACCCTTTTTATTAAATCTCTTAATGTTTTTTTTAATAGTTTTATAACATAAATGTGGAATTGTTTAATTGGCTTCTTTTTTAACATAACAATTTTTTGTTAATGTAATGTAATGTTTATTATTGTTAATGTAACTATTATTTATTATATCATTTTTTTATATGTAAGCTGTACAATTCCCCAATAAATAAAAAAAAAACAATAAAATAAATCTTCAAACCCTTATACGCACCCCAAAGGTGCAAAAGGCACTGCATCATATAAACACAGTGTTATCTTAATCGTTAGCACATGAAGGAAAGGTGATTAGCCCATAATATTGAATAAATATTAGAGTGAAAAAATAACTTATATTTATTTGACCCCCCCTGGGAATCGAACCCGGATATAACACAAGCTTTAAATTCAACAATAAATATTATTGTAAAAAAATCTATAAAGATAGATAATGTATTCGAAGCGACATTGTGATAAAATTTCTAAGCTTATTAACAGATATTAATATATTCTTTTCCTGGAAGAAGACCAGGAAAAGAATCAAAGTAGAGGATATCATGGATCGCGTACTACGATGGAGAGCTTGGGAGAACAAAAGAGGTGTCGGAAGACCCCAAAAGAGATGGTCGGACGACATAGTCGCTGTAGAGGGTAGAAACTGGCTGCAAGCAGCAACCGATCAGAGGAAACGGAAAAAAGCCTATATTCAGCAGTGAAGGTCAGAGGGCTCATGAAGAAGATGAAGAAGAAGAATATATTCTTACCTACGCAAGCTTCTGTTCCGATGATATATAATTTTGGAAACAGTAGTTGTGTCTTGTCAATAGTGTACGGACTTACAGTGTCATCAGTGTACCAATGTATTCCGATACCGTCGATGTACTTCATAGTATCTTTTCTTATTGCCATCTGTAATGGGAAAAATATAAGTCAGTCAATGGTTCTTAGTTATGTAAAAGAAAATATCAAAAATCCAATTTCATTTAGTCAAATTTATTTCTTTATACAGCACAAGGGCCATTTACATTTGAATATAAAAACAAAGAATAGTGCGTTTATATAAAGGTAATACACAAAAATATAGATATAAAGTTCTGTAGCTGTTAGGGCGTTTGTGCACTACACGGAATTACTTGGAATTTTACCGTCTTTGTTGAAGGGTGGGAAGGTTGGGACATGAAAATTTATTGTTTCATAGAATATGAAATGGAGTTTATCAATTGATTGTTCGATATTAACGTCACAAAGAAAGACCAATCAATATTTGTGAACTGGAGATTTATAGTATCACAATCTCCTTTTTTCCCAGACTTCCATATTCTTCTTCATCTTTGATGAGATATCAAAAAATTATTATTTTATCTTCAGGTAGACATGTGGAATTTCGCCATCTTTTACTTTTATGCCAGAAAAACGGGATGAATCATATTTACCATCTGTATCCACCAAGGAAGTGAAAGCCTCTGATCATCCAGTGCTATTATTTGAATGTCGGAAAATTCCGCATTATTCCTGACTGTTGGACCAAAATTTTCTGCTATCCATTTAGACTGAAAATAAGTTTTATTAAAAATACCAGTAACATTTAAAAACAACTTATTATACCTATTAAACATATAAATAAAAATATTTCCCAACATTATTAATATTTAAAGCATTTACTTTGTGGTTAGTCCTTTTTACTTAGTGTTAAACATTTTGTATAGTTTTAAGTGTGTAAATGGTGCTATGGTGGTGAAGGGTGGTATTGTTTGCATGCTGTGATAGTGATTGTCCTGACGAAGATACGGGTATGTCTCGAAACCGGTAGACATAAAAATTTCAGTGAGTGGTTACATCCTAATATTATTAAAAAAAATTGTACAAAAATAAAATAACTAAAAAGGTTTCTTTTGTTCAAAATCTTAAATCTCCTCAAGTTATTCACAGATGGCTTTGAAATCTTGACACAATTTGCATTTTTTTATATCAGTCACAGATAAAAACTTTAATGGTAATGCTTTTTATGAAAAAAAAATTTTTTGACGGTAATGGTAGCGCCATCTTTTGAACGTAACAGCAACACACATAAGAATAAAAAAATACACTCTTTATGTATAAATTTTTTGAGTCTACCAAGTTGTATTTTACTAACAAAAACACATAAAAAATTAATATTGCGACAATTGTTTCGCCTAGTTATGGCATTTTCAAACGAATGTCATGTGTTTTTGTTAGTAAAATACAACTTAGTAGACTCAAAAAATCTGTGTTTGATTTAAAATTAATACATAAATTAAAATGGAGTTCTACAAATTAAACGCCAAATCAATAAATAAATAAAAATACTTACATGTGAAATAGGTGTAAATCCAAGATTATTGATTCGTAAGACTGGAATGATACCAATGCTGGGCTCGTTTCCCGTGGTTAAGGACCATATTTTCACTCCATTACTTTTGTATTCTTCAAGGAATCTAAAATGAAAAAGAAAGTGATATATTCCCAATATTTTGAGTCCAAAACTGGGTTTTTCCACTAAGAAGTTATTCATATTGACATCTCAACACATGTATGAACACATCGCTAACTCCTTTCAAGAACGTCATAAATCAAAAATTGTAAATTTTCAGCTGTGCATGTTTTCAGAATGCCCAGAAAATGTACTATATCTCAGTAAAAGAGGTATATTTTTAACTTAATATTTACCCACTACAGGGCAGAAAGTGTTGTTTTTGCATTTTGAAGAAATGGTTTTGTTTCCATTATTTTTTTAAATATACTAAATATTTTTCAAATGGAGAAAAAACCCTTCAGGTTTTACCTAAAAAGATCTGTTGCACAGTAAAAAGTTCAATAAGTGGCTTGATATTTATTTGTAATACATTGTATTATATTTTTAAACTTTTAAAACTTTCTTCTGAAAAATCAAGTTTTTTGATTTATGACTTTCTTGAAAGGAGTGAGCGACATGTGTGGCAAAATGATGTACGATAGATGTTCGAACGCTGATATAAGGAAATATAATAATAAATTAAGAAAGGTATGTCGAGATGGTTCGGGCATATAAATCGAAAGTGGACCCTCAAAATCAGCACTATGAACCGATTAGAGACATTCAAAATGTTGTTACATAGTAGAATTCTACGCAATCCATAGACCGATATGGTCAGCAACGCAAATGTGTTCCAAAGAGCAAGAGCAAGACAGTTGCTGACTGATATCAAGGTCTAGAAGGTATCCTTGATTACGCATTTTTATCGATTGTTGCGCGGTATGATCGATAATCCTGAAATTATCCGGAACATTGGTCTGTATGTTCCCGATAGTTACCTAAGACAGCGTCGACATAGATTGTTTCGCATTCCTATACACAGGACCAACCTGCCGATGGTTATGCCTGTAGGAAGAGCTACCGCTATGTTGAACAATATCTCATTGGATACTGGTCTGTTCCATGTGTCTGAAGGAGTTTTCCGAAGCGGGATTCTTTTACACCTTTAGCAATAGTATTCTTGCTTATTTTCTATTTTTGTTAATGTATACGATTTAAATTTAAGTTTGTAATGTGCATATTAACTATAAATAAATAAATTGAATTGAATTTAATTGAAAATTGAATCCTATCTGGGGCATGTGCTGGTAGGAGAGAAGTTCGAGCTATTGCACCTTTCATAAAAGGCAAAATAGATTGTAGGCAAGGTGTGGGCAGAAGACAGATTTTCTGGCTCCGGAATATGCGAGATTGGACAGGGATCAGGACCATTGAGGCGCTGTTTAGAGCTGCCCAAGACAAGGACAATTACTCTCAACTCTAACATAACACGCACAGAAGAAGAATCAAATGAGTTAAGAAAGAATGGTAAAATAAATTTATGAGCCAAACGTGGTTGAAAATAGGAGCAAAGGAAGACCGAGAAGGCAAAGATAGTTTGCAAAGACAGATCAGTGTGGCGTTCTATTCTCTCTGCTTACCCCTATGGGGAAGCGGCATGATGGCTTGTTATGGGTAATTGAACTACTGGAGGCTTCCAATGAAGACGATGAAGAAATGTTGCCTTACCTTATGTGGTAGTCAGCATAAGTCTGCCAGTACTTTTTGATCAATGTTCCTGTGCGATTGTACTCCCCGCTTGTTTTCATCCAAGCCGGAGGACACCATACTGACGCTATATTTAGCAGCTCATCAGTTGCCAACTCTTGGGCTCTTATCATAAGTGGAATCTAAAAACAATTTGTCAATTTCATCCTCTGCCTTCAGCGTACGATGTTTAAGGTTTAAAATTATATTATGCGTATTCTTACAAAAAAAAACATTGAGAAAATCCCTGTTTGAAAAATCCCTGTTATTTAAAGCTTTTAGCCTGAAGAAAATACCCGTTATTAAAATTAAAATTGAATTTACTTTTAAAACCACATAAATATGACATTTCAAACTACTTAGTGAATTTTGCTAGTTTATAGAACGTTGAAAACTTAATACATAATATATAATAATAATAATAATAATAAAACCCTTATCCGCACCCTAATGGTGCATAAGGCACTGCATCATATATAAACGCAGTGTTATCTTGATCGTTTACACATGAAGAAAAGGTGATCAGCCCTCCGCTTCAGGTACCAGTCCAGGGTAATATTGAATAAATATGACAGTGAAAAAATCACTTATATTTATTTTAGCCCCCTTGGGAAACGAACCCGGGACCTCCAGAACGGTAGCCGAGCGTGCTGACCATTACACTACGGAGGCGGACAGAAATAATATATTATTTTGAGAAATATAAAGACTTTGTTTTTTTATCCACTCACATTTTTATTAACAACCAACTAGTTTCGGCAACAACCTGTTGCCCTCTTCAGGGTTTAATTTCTGACTAAACATATTGTAGTCATACAGGAGAAAATTACCAAGTGCATTTTTTATAAAAACATGATCGTAGACTATTCTTACTAGCTTAATATTGCCCTGAAAAAATCCCAATGGATTTTAAACTTGGAAGTATAATATATTGACTTGTTAAAAATGACTAACAGCATTGATGTTTATTTTCTTGCCAAGTAAAGGTGACTTAAATGGCCCTCCTGAACATTTTACGTTTTGTTAGTTGGTCACTTTTTCCTGTACGACTACGATATATATAAAAGATTCAAGAAAAGTCTTTTTATTTCTCAAAATAATATATTACCATGATCCACAAAGTTAATGCTTTCAATATTCAAAATATTTACATTAAGTCAAAATTGCCTTGAAATATCCAACAAGGATTTAGTCGATCTTGGCAACTTTTGTACCTAGTTTTCAACTTAAAAAGTTCCAATATTACTTTGAATCTGAAGTCTTCCATTTCGAGAGCGAAGTTACTGAGATTAACATCATCAGCAGGCTCCATATTGTATGCATACATCCGCGTGGAGAAATCTGCTCCACCGATTGGAACTCGACCAAGATTGTATTCTATGCCTTTCTCGCTAAAATAGGACCTGAAATAAGCAAACATTACAAATTCGTGGGATTCCATTCGTAGTCGTCATTTGGATTTGACGTATTCGCCACGCAATGCATAATATAAACAACATTTAGGAGTTATTTTTATATTATTTTTTGACATCTCATCAAAGATGAAGAAGA